>NW_018743152.1:0-29426 GCF_001683475.1 Chenopodium quinoa
TTTTCAGAAATCATCTTGATCAGTCTTGGTTTTTAAATGCCATTGGTTGTGCCAACCCATGAATCAAGGTTGTATATGTTACATCATCCATAAGAACTCCCTGTTGTGCCATAGTATCAGTCACCGTAAATGCTTCACCCATCTTTCCATCCTTGCACAAACCACTAGTAAGAGCATTATATGTAACGTTATCAGGAATGATTCCATCATGAATCATTTTCTCCAAAAGCTTAGCTGCCTTTTCGGCATCACCCATTTTAGAGTACCCATCTATCATAATTGTATAGGTGATTTTATTTGGAATTATGCCATTCATGCACATCTCTTGCAAGATAGCCTCCACCTTATCCATCTGACCAAGCTTACAGTAACCACCCATTAAGGCAGTAAAGCAGTAAACATCAGGATTCAGACCTTCCTTGCTCATTTCTTCAAGAAGGTTCCTAGCTTGGTCAACACTACCAATGTTGACCAGTCCATCTATAAGACAGGAATATGTGACAGAAGTTGGCGCAATGCCTTTGCCTTTCATGTCATCACGAAGTTGAAAAGCGTTGACCATATTGTTTGCTCTACAATATGCAGAAATAAGTGAATTATAAACAACCGAGTTTAGCTCTAATTTCTGAGCAAGCAGCTTATCGAAAAGTCTAAATGCCTCTTCAATCTTTCCAGCCTTGCCATACCCATTGATCATAACAGCATATGTATGAACATTTGCAACCATACCACTTGTTTTGCACTCCTCCCAGAGCTTCATAGCTTCAATAATTTTATTGGCATTACACAGTCCATGCAGTAGAATGTTGTACACATGAATATCTGGTTGTATACCACGCTTTTCCATCTCATTTCTCAAATTAAAAGCTTCCTCCAATTTTCCATTTTTACAACAGCCTGAGATGAGGGTATTGTATGTGATTCTATCCAATTTAAAACCCCTTTTAATCATTTCCTTGAGAAGCCTAGCAGACTCATGCATGATACCAGCTTCACAAAGTCCATGAATTAAAGCGTTTGAAGTCACTATATTTGGTGTAAACCCTTTCTCCACAAGTCTAAACCAGAATTTAACAGCGTGTGCATGTTTACCCTCTTTACAGTTTCTAACCATAATTGTAGTAAGCAGGCCATCACTAGGCCTTAAGTTTCTCGATAGCATCTCTTCAATGATACACAAAACAGAATCCAATGTGCCATTCATACCAATACAGCAGATGACAGAATTAAAGGCCCCTAACTGTACTGATAACCCTCTATACAACATCTCCTGCAATAGAGATTGAGCCTGCTCTGCCATATTACACTGACAAAAGCCATGAAGAAGTGAATTAAAGGTTGATGAATTTGGACTAATCCCCCTTGACAACATAGAATCTTTTAAACTCAATGCCTCCCCAACTTTTCCTACTCTACAATACCCATTAATCAATGAGTTATAAACAATTTCATTAGCAACCAAACCCTTCTCTGGCATTTCCTGTAGTAAGTGATTCGCTTCGTCAAACTTCCCAAACTTAACTAAACCATTAATAAGACCTCCATAAGTTACAACGTCAGGCATCATACCATTCCTTACCATCCTCTCTTTAAATCGAAATGCCTCATCTAAACCATCACACCTACAAAGTCCATGAATAACATTGTTGTAAGTCGCAACATTAGGTGAAATCCCTACTTCCTCCATCTCCATAAACAGCTCAATCCCATCCTTAACCCTCCCACCTTTGAAATACGAATTAATAGCCGTGCTAAACAGATAAACATCAGGCACAACTCCTCTCCGCATAATCTCAAACGCCTCGTAACTTCTTTGAACCTCGCCAGCCATAACCAGCGAGCTCAAAAGGAAATTACACGTCTTCAAAGACGGAAAAGCTCCCCTCCCAGCCATCACCTTAAAAACCTCGAAAGCTAACCCATAACCGGCATTCTTAATCTGAGTGCAATAAACATGAACCAACAAATCAAACGTTCGATTCCCAACCGACTTCTCAAACCCGCCATTCAAATCAACCAATGCAACAGCAATCTCAATATGTCTATCACTATACTTCTCAAAAACAGTAGGAGCTTTCCCATCAATCAAACGAATCAACAACAACCTAGCAGAATCACTAAAATTCGACCCAACAAGCAAACGAATCAATTCGCAATAGGATTTAACACTAAAAGAATACCTGCATGAATCAATCCCATAATAAAAGAATTGCAACACTGTTTTCGGATGAACCAATGACTTAATTTCAGTAAAAAACACGATCAAATTGAGAAGGGGATACAAGTTAGAATTTCTTTACATTTAGAAGATTCCAGAGATGGGTTTGACAAAACAGAAGAAACCCACTTGACAAAACTCTCATCAAGTTTCTGGGGTTGATCTTGAGGCGGTGAAAATGGCGGAGAAACTGAGCGAAGTGGTCGGCGAAAGGAGGAGAAGAAGAAGGTGGGTTTAATGGTGGAAAGTCTTTTCAAATCCATAAGAGAACGCATTTGAAGAACAAAGATTGGATGATTCAACTGAATAAATGCAACAGAAATGAGTATTTGTTTGCATTAGATTAAATTCATATTGAAAATTTCGTGTTTATATAAATTAATTTGAGCTTGAAAGTTGATCTTTGGAAGAATGGAGATTTAATAAGGCCACGACTAATATGTTTTAGAGGTGAAGAAGAGGAACACGAAGGAGGAGGAGAGAGAATGTTGTAGGTTTTGGGGAAGATTTCCGGGTTATAGTTACAAATCAATTACATGATCATGAAGGTGAGTGTTGGGGGAGTAAGCCCAACGCAAAGCCCACCTCTCTTGGGGTGCCCATATATTTATGAGCACGGGTATTGATACGGATACGAGAAAATATCAATATAAAAATAGGGGATATGAATGCAGAATGTTAAAATTCATATATACGTGACGTACACTTGGAATATTGTGATTTTCTCTTTTTTGGTTTTTTGATTTTAAAAATCAATTATATATGTCAAACTAGGTTAAGTCTCGTGCCATGCACGATTATAATTAACTTTGCAACAAAAATTATAAAGAATGATTTTTTCTTTATTTTGTGAGGGGAATAAAGAATGGTTGTTAATTTAACAATAATTTATCAAAAAAAAAATATTTGAGACAAAATAACTTGAATTTTAATTTATACCAAATGCGTAAAGGTTATTATTTGAATTATTTTATAAAAAAAAATATTTAGTAATAGAAATTTAGAAGCTATTAGATTTTATATAAGAAAATGAAATTATAAGCTTAGGTTAGTACCCGTATATGTCTGGAAAAAAAAAGGTTAGGGCCTTTTCTCATTGACTGATCTCAGCTGAACTGAAATAAACTAAACTGAAATGAAATGAATGTTTTATAAGAGAAGGAAATTAGGAACTGAACTGAACTGAATTGGATTGAATATCAATGTATGAGAACAGACCCTTAGTACCCGTATACGAACTCATATACATTCGTCCTTATATTTTTGTTGACACACTTTGACCGGCATTAAATGAAAATTTAGTTGATTTTATATTACTTTAGGATAATTAGTATTCCGTAATCAACTTTTAAAAGATATATTTATAGTGAGTAGTAGCAGTTTTTATTTTAATTTTATTGCATAAAATGTGTAGAGTAATTAGATTGAAGTTTTCAATATATGGTTAGTTAAAATATTTTACTCTATTCATGTGTCATCATTTACTTAATTTATTTATTATATACATATATATATATATATGTATGTATGTATATATATATATATATATATATATATATATATATAAATCATAATTTTCAATAATCTCTAATAAAATATGTTGATAATTAAAGTTGTGTCTCGGCAAATGTGCAAATCCAATTCTAGTGTATAAAAAACGGAGGGAGTATAATATAATAAAATAATTTTGTTAAGTTGTTTGTATAGACGTTGTGTATAATTTTAAGATTCATACAAATTACGCGACCAAAATGATTTTTCTATTTTTAATGAAAATAAATTTTATTGTCAAATGATTAATGTTGGAGCTTGGACGAAAAAATTGATACTCCTTAATATTATAATAATATTGGACAATGATAATATTCAATACCTTATTTTTAATCTATGTTTGTATATTTGTAACTAAAAGATTAATAGTATATAGAATATATGTTAAAAAAATACTACGTATATTAATTGAGTATGATTGGATTAGATACGTTGTCAAAATAGAAATAAGTATTATTGTAACTTATAAAATGGAAGTCATTAAAATTTTGGCAAAAAAATAAAAAAAAATAAAAAGGAAAGTGCAAAAAGGAGGGAAAATTATTAATGACATTGTGAACAAGTGATTAGGGGATTTTTCCCCACCAATCACCATCTGACAAGTGGACCAATCATGTTCCGCCATGTGTCCGTCACATGGGCCAATAGGAGCCTGCCACGTGTCAAGCAATGATCCGTCCACCATGGACCAATTACGACACGACACGTGTCCTTCCCATGACACCTGGGATAACCGGTCACCTAGGCCCAACTTCCGAGGGAAGCCCAATCAGCCCAAGGTTAACCTAAACCTAGACTGACACGTTTCCCGAGGTTATAAATACCTCCCTTAATCCTCATTAAGGGAGATAACACGCTAAAAAGCAGATTACACACATTAAACACTCTCACCTAGAGAGACCCAATCACTTTTGATTAGGGGATTTTGCTCCCACCAATCGGAATGCGCCACGTGGGCCAATCAGGTCCTGCCAAGTGTCCCCCAGTTGGAACTGTCAGGGCTTGCCACGTGGCACGCGCTTATTCGTCCACCTTGGACCTGTTATGTCATGACATGTGGCATACTCCATGCCTAATGGAGAAACCGGCCACCCAGGCCCAACTTCCGAGGGAAGCCCAATCAGCCCTAGGTTAACCTAAACCTAGGATGGGCACGTTTTCCCAAGGTTATAAATACCTCCCTTAATCCTCATTAAGGGGGATTACGAAAAAAACACATTAATTACACACAGTAATAACCGGCTGATCTCGCTAACAAAGCAGATTACCTACATTAAACACTCTCACCTAGAGAGACCCAATCACTTTAATTTTCCGCATTAATTACTCTTTAATCAAGTACTAACTTGACCGTTGGAGGCGGAGCTCCCAGGAGTCTCCGTTATTTTGCAGGTACAGGCGTCCGGTTCCAGTCTCGGAATTGTAACTCTCCCGCAGGACATCAGAAAACCCCGAAACAACTTTAATTTCCGCATTAATTACTCCTTAATCAAGTACTAACTTGACCGTCGGAGGCGGATCTCCAACCATCCGGAGCTTCCGTTTGTTAGGTACAGGCGTCCGGTTCCAGTCTCGGAATTGTAACTCTCCCGCAGGACATCAGAAAACCCGAAACATTTGGCGCCGTCTGTGGGGAGAGTACTTCTGAGATGGCATCCACGTCTGTACCGACTCCTGAAGAGAGGCGTCCCCTAGACGACCCTCAAGTTCAGTCGGACCACGATACTGAGAATGAATTTGAAGTTGAAGCTCACACAGCTTCAGACGGGACCCTAAGGGCCCGACGTACCCGTCATACCGAAAGGAGGGAACGGGAACATCTTCAAACTGGAAGCGAGCCAGCAGGCGCACCGCCTGTTCGGCAGCAGCCGACTGATGGGTCTGCTCCCATCACAAGGAACGAACTCATGACCTTCATGAGGGACTTCAAGGGAGAAATTCAAGAGTTGATCAACAAGAAGCCGCCTGCTCTGGACAAGGAGCAGTCGGCTAAAGAAACCCTCCACTTCACAGAAGAGGAAGCCAGTTCAAGGGCGAGAGGCGACTCCTCATCCTAAATCTAGGAAGCGGGAGCCGACTGCCCTTGATTTCACAAAATACCGTTTTCCTACTCCAGGAACTAGGAAACCTGTTCGTCATATTCAGGCTGACGGGTCGAGGAAAACATACACAGACGCTCGGCTACTGCTAGAGCAGAAGAAGAGTGACCGATTGTCAGAGTCGGCCTCTACTTCAAACTTCCAAGACAGTCTGCGAAATACCTCGATGAGGCATACTCAGTCGTATCATGAGAGTCAGTCAGGCGGCACCTCCCGTCAGTCTGGCTATCATAGCGACCAGGCGGTACCAAACTTACCGTTTGTACCGCAACAACATTATTTTTTACAGCCACCTCCGTTTGGTGGACATGCAGCAAAAAAATGTCCAACCTATGGACTGGCAGCTACGGTTGCTTAGACTTGGTGAACAGCCGTCGACCTTCTCCAAGGAAATTACTGAAGCCGCTCAGTCGGCCAAAGTGAAAAATGTATTAGTAGGCGCCTATGACGGCACTACTAACCCAGAAGACCATCTGATGGCATTCACCAACCTGATGTACCTTCAAGGATTGGATGATCCCACTTGGTGCAAGTGTTTTCCAGCGACTCTCAAAGGAATCGCACAACAATGGTTCGGCAACCTGCCGACTGGTTGTGTAAATAACTTCAAGACGCTTGCTTACTTATTCACCTCCAACTTCGCCATGAACATCCCTACGAAGAAGACGACCCTTGATTTAGGAACAATTCAGCAGGGCGAGAAAGAGGGGCTTTGTTCTTACATCAGGCGGTTTAACCTGATGAGAATACAGATTCAAGGGTTACCGGATGAAGTAGCCTATACTGACTTTTTCAGAGGTCTCAAAGACGGGTCGACCTTCAAATTTGATTTGGTCCGAAAGAGGGTGGCGACTCTTCAAGAGGCCTTGATTGAAGCGGAAGCCTATATACAGGCGACTGATCTTTGTAGTACGGTAAAACAATCAGACGGGAAAAGGTCCGACAAAAGAGAAGGACGACAGAAACAGTCGTCAAACAAAGACGAGAAGAGAAAAGAGGTCTGGGCGACTGATTCCTCTAAACAGCCGGCCCAGAAAAAGAAAAAAGAATTCAAACCATACTCCCCAAAGTATGCGTATAAAAAGGATAGCCAGTTTATCCTAAAGGAAATCAAGGGACGGATCTCAATTGAGAAGCCGGTCCCCATGAAGGGTTCTGCAAACAACCGGAACCAAGAAAAATTCTGTGCTTATCATGAAGATGTTGGTCATCACACCAATGAATGCATCAGTCTCATGCGGTATCTGGACCGCCTGGCTGAGCAAGGGGATCTTGACACTTATGTCAAGAAATCTACGGGGAACACTTCCTCAAAAAAGCAGTCGGCCAAAAAGAATCGAAAGGCCGACAGCTCCGATACAGATGATGCAGTCGTCTACACCATTGCAGGCGGCTTCTCAGGAGGCGGCCCCACTATTAGGGGCAACAAAGACAATATCAGACGGTTAGATGTAAATTCCGTTCACCAAGAACGACCCTCCAAATATTCATTTCCTGAGATTGTCATCACTGAAGAAGATCTAGGAGGGGTAAGAGGGCCGCATGACGACCCTATCGTTATTGAATGTAAAGTGGCCAACCAGAGAGTTGGCCGAATCCTCATAGATACCGGAAGCTCCTCAGATCTCATCAGTAGCAAATGTCTGTCGAAACTAAAATATCAGACTGATTGCATACATCCGGCATCCCACCCTTTAGTAGGGTTTGGAAGAGGAGTCGTCCACCCAGTGGGACGAGTGGATTTACCCATCCGCCTGGGCGAAAAAGGAGAAGGACGACACATGGTAGTCCGGTTCCTGGTAGTAGAAGAACTCTCGGCCTACAACATGATTCTGGGACGACCAACCCTGAATAATTCCAAGGCTGTTATAATCCCATCTCTTATGTTGCTCAAGTTTGAGAGGGATAATGGAACAGTCGGCTCCCTAAGGGGAGATCAGAGGATGGCCCGAGAGTGCTATCTCTCGGATGTCAAGCCCACTGTTATGGCCACTGGGTCGAGTGGTGGAAAAATAGACCTTGACAATGTCAAGGAGAGTGCGCTTGTTCAAGAAGCAGGCGGCAAGAAGAGAAAGGCATCCCAGACAGGGGCCGCAAGAAAAGACAAAAAATAGCAATCATTGGCAGAGGAGCGGTCGGATGAATTCCGCCCTCAGCCGGCTGGTGAGCATACGGACCTGATCTTAGACGAATCGCGTCCTGACCGAATAGTCAAAGTTGGGACGGCTGCTCTAAGAGTCCTGGGTGACGACTTTCACAGACTATTGAAAGAATACAAGGACATCTTTGCATTCGAAGTCCATGAAATGACAGGCATTAGTCCTGATCTGGCGGTACATAAACTGGCCGTGGATCCTGATTAAGGGATTTTGCTCCCACCAATCGGAATGCGCCACGTGGACCAATCAGGTCCTGCCAAGTGTCCCCCAGTTGGAACAGCCAGGGCTTCCCACGTGGCACGCGCTTATTCGTCCACCTTGGACCTGTTATGTCACGACATGTGGCATACTCCATGCCTAATGGAGAAACCGGCCACCCAGGCCCAACTTCCGAGGGAAGCCCAATCGGCCCTAGGTTAACCTAAACCTAGGATGGGCACGTTTTCCAAGGTTATAAATACCTCCCTTAATCCTCATTAAGGGGGATTACAGAAAGAGAACAGAAACATTACGAAAAAAACACATTAATTACACACAGTAATAACCGGCTGATCTCGCTAACAAAGCAGATTACCTACGTTAATCACTCTCACCTAGAGAGACCTAATCACTTTAATTTCCGCATTAATTACTCCTTAATCAGGTACTAACTTGACCGTTGGAGGCGGAGCTCACAGGAGTCTCCGTTATTTTGCAGGTACAGGCGTCCGGTTCCAGTCTCGGAATTGTAACTCTCCCGCAGGACATCAGAAAACCCCGAAACATTTGGCGCCGTCTGTGGGGAGAGTACTTCTGAGATGGCATCCAAGTCTGTACCGACTCCTGAAGAGAGGCGTCCCCTAGACGACCCTCAAGTTCAGTCGGACCATGATACCGAAAGTGAATTTGAAGTTGACGCTCATACAGCTTCAGACGGGACCCTAAGGGCCCGACGTACCCGTCATACCGAAAGGAGGGAACGGGAGCATCTTCAAACAGGAAGCGAGCCAGCAGGCGCACCGCCTGTTCGGCAACAGCCGACTGATGGGTCTGCTCCCATCACAAGGAACGAACTCATGACCTTAATGAGGGACTTCAAGGGAGAGATTAAAGAGTTGATCAACAAGAAGCCGCCTGCTCCAGTCAAGGAGCAGTCGGCCAAGAAACCCTCCACTTCACTGAAGAGGAAGCCAGTTCAAGGGCGAGAGGCGACTCCTCATCCTAAATCTAGGAAGCGGGAGCCGACTGCCCTTGATTTCACAAAATACCGTTTTCCTACTCCAGGAACTAGGAAACCTGTTCGTCATATTCAGGCTGACGGGTCGAGGAAAACATACACAGACGCTCGGCTACTGCTAGAGCAGAAGAAGAGTGACCGATTGTCAGAGTCGGCCTCTACTTCAAACTTCCAAGACAGTCTGCGAAATACCTCGATGAGGCATACTCAGTCGTATCATGAGAGTCAGTCAGGCGGCACCTCCCGTCAGTCTGGCTATCATAGCGACCAGGCGGTACCAAACTTACCGTTTGTACCGCAACAACATTATTTTTTACAGCCACCTCCGTTTGGTGGACATGCAGCAAAAAATGTCCAACCTATGGACTGGCAGCTACGGTTGCTTAGACTTGGTGAACAGCCGTCGACCTTCTCCAAGGAAATTACTGAAGCCGCTCAGTCGGCCAAAGTGAAAAATGTATTAGTAGGCGCCTATGACGGCACTACTAACCCAGAAGACCATCTGATGGCATTCACCAACCTGATGTACCTTCAAGGATTGGATGATCCCACTTGGTGCAAGTGTTTTCCAGCGACTCTCAAAGGAATCGCACAACAATGGTTCGGCAACCTGCCGACTGGTTGTGTAAATAACTTCAAGACGCTTGCTTACTTATTCACCTCCAACTTCGCCATGAACATCCCTACGAAGAAGACGACCCTTGATTTAGGAACAATTCAGCAGGGCGAGAAAGAGGGGCTTTGTTCTTACATCAGGCGGTTTAACCTGATGAGAATACAGATTCAAGGGTTACCGGATGAAGTAGCCTATACTGACTTTTTCAGAGGTCTCAAAGACGGGTCGACCTTCAAATTTGATTTGGTCCGAAAGAGGGTGGCGACTCTTCAAGAGGCCTTGATTGAAGCGGAAGCCTATATACAGGCGACTGATCTTTGTAGTACGGTAAAACAATCAGACGGGAAAAGGTCCGACAAAAGAGAAGGACGACAGAAACAGTCGTCAAACAAAGACGAGAAGAGAAAAGAGGTCTGGGCGACTGATTCCTCTAAACAGCCGGCCCAGAAAAAGAAAAAAGAATTCAAACCATACTCCCCAAAGTATGCGTATAAAAAGGATAGCCAGTTTATCCTAAAGGAAATCAAGGGACGGATCTCAATTGAGAAGCCGGTCCCCATGAAGGGTTCTGCAAACAACCGGAACCAAGAAAAATTCTGTGCTTATCATGAAGATGTTGGTCATCACACCAATGAATGCATCAGTCTCATGCGGTATCTGGACCGCCTGGCTGAGCAAGGGGATCTTGACACTTATGTCAAGAAATCTACGGGGAACACTTCCTCAAAAAAGCAGTCGGCCAAAAAGAATCGAAAGGCCGACAGCTCCGATACAGATGATGCAGTCGTCTACACCATTGCAGGCGGCTTCTCAGGAGGCGGCCCCACTATTAGGGGCAACAAAGACAATATCAGACGGTTAGATGTAAATTCCGTTCACCAAGAACGACCCTCCAAATATTCATTTCCTGAGATTGTCATCACTGAAGAAGATCTAGGAGGGGTAAGGGGGCCGCATGACGACCCTCTCGTTATTGAATGTAAAGTGGCCAACCAGAGAGTTGGCCGAATCCTCATAGATACTGGAAGCTCCTCAGATCTCATCAGTAGCAAATGTTTGTCGAAACTAAAATATCAGACTGACTGCATACATCCGGCCTCCCACCCTTTAGTAGGGTTTGGAGGAGGAGTCGTCCACCCACTGGGACGAGTAGATTTACCCATCCGCCTGGGCGAAAAAGGGGAAGGACGACACATGGTAGTCCGGTTCCTAGTAGTAGAGGAACTCTCGGCCTACAACATGATTCTGGGTCGACCAACCCTGAATAATTCCAAGGCTGTTATAATCCCATCTCTTATGTTGCTCAAGTTTGAGAGGGATAATGGAACAGTCGGCTCCCTAAGAGGAGATCAGAGGATGGCCCGAGAGTGCTATCTCTCGGATGTCAAGCCCACTGTTATGGCCACTGGGTCAAGCGATGAAAAAACAGACCTTGACAATGTCAAGGAGAGTGCGCCTGTTCAAGAAGCAGGCGGCAAAAAGAGAAAGGCATCCCAGACAGGGGCCGCAAGAAAAGCAAGAAAATAGCAATCATTGGCAGAGGAGCGGCCGGATGAGTTCCGACCTCAGCCGGCTGGTGAGCATGCGGACCTGATCTTAGACGACTCACGTCCTGACCGAACAGTCAAAGTTGGGACGACTGCTCTGAGAAACCTTGGTGACAACTTTCACAAACTATTGAAAGAATACAAGGAAATCTTTGCATTTGAAGTCCATGAAATGCCAGGCATTAGTCCTGATCTGGCGGTACATAAACTGGCCGTGGATCCGAAAAAGAAGCCGGTACGGCAAAAGAAGCGGAACCATGGCGAAGAAAGAAGTCAGGCGGCAGCCGCCGAAGTTAAAAAATTACTTGATGCAGGGTTCATTCGGCAATGTTACTTCCCAGACTGGGTTGCAAATGTGGTGCTTGTTAAAAAGCCGAATGGCACCTGGAGAATGTGTGTAGACTACACAGACTTAAACAAGGCGTGCCCCAAAGACAGTTACCCTCTGCCTAAAATTGATAACCTGGTCGACTCAACAGCCGGCCATGCCTTGATGAGTTTTATGGACGCCTATTCTGGTTTCCATCAAATTCCTTTATGGAAGAAAGATCAGGAGAAGACGGCGTTCGTCACTGATCAGGGGTTATACTGTTACACGGTCATGCCGTTTGGTCTTAAGAATGCCCCGGCTACCTTCCAACGAATGATAAACACTGTGTTCTTTGATCAGATTGGGAGAAACGTCGAGGCATACATTGATGATATGATTGTCAAGACTAAAATCAGAAAGATCATCTGTCGGACCTCCGAGAAACTTTCGCCACACTCAGGCGGCACCATGTCATGCTCAATCCCAAGAAATGTGTATTTGGAGTTGAGTATGGGAAATTTCTCGGATTCCTTATCAATCAGAGAGGAATAGAGGCGAACCCTGAGAAGGTGCAGGCGGTCATTGACATGCAGTCGCCTCGTACCATCCGAGAGGTTCAGAAGTTAATAGGTTGTCTGGCGGCCTTGGAAAGATTTCTAAGCCGATCAGGCGACAAATGCCTATACTTTTTCCAGGCAATTAAGAAAAAGGCAAGGTTCGAATGGGGGCCGGATGCTGAGGCCGCCTTCCAGAAATTAAAAGTTCACTTGCATTCCTTGCCGAGGCTGGTCAGCCCTTTGCCCAAAGAAGTACTCTACATGTACCTGGCCGTCTCTGATCATGCGTTAAGCGCTGTTCTCCTTGCTGAAAGAGACGGCTGTCAGCTCCCGGTCTACTTTGTTAGTCACGTACTGAAAAATGCCGAGTTGAGGTATCCCCTAGTGGAGAAATTTGGTCTTGCACTCTTCATGGCTGTTAAAAAATTGAAGCCCTACTTTTTGGCACATGCAGTCGTCGTGTATACAGACCAACCTATCAAGCGGCCACTGACCATCATGGAGTCGTCAGGCCGAATGATCAAATGGGCCATAGAAATACAGAGCCTCAAAGTTACATTCGAGCCTAGAAAAGCAGTGAAGGGGCAAGCCTTTGCTGATTTTATTGTAGAGATGACTCGTCCTCCTGACTCTCAAGTTCCAGACCAAGTATGGAAGGTATATGTGGACGGAAGCTCTACTTCAAATGGTTGTGGAGCAGGCGTCATATGTTAGTCGCCAGAGGGCGACAGGTACGAGTATGCTCTACGCTTCAGTTTTTAGGCTTCAAACAATGAGGCAGAATATGAAGCTTTACTAGCTGGGATCCGCATGTGCAAGGCGGCAGGGGCAAGAAAAATAGACGCCTGTTCCGATTCACAATTGATAGTGAGTCAGTACAATGGCGAATACGAAGCAACCCATCCGACCATGATCAAGTATTTACAGGCGGTCCGACAAGCAGTCGGCTCCCTTGAGGATTTCCATCTAATCCAAGTGCCGAGATCAGAAAACAACCAGGCGGATGCACTGTCAAAATTAGCATCATCCGCCTCTTGTGATACTCCTCGAACTGTTTTTTGGGAAGTAATGGAGAAGAGAAGCATCGGGGAAAACCCTATTGGAATCCTAGACAGAAGCTCAACCTGGATGGATTCAATCAGGGCATATCTGACAAACGGTACACTGCCGGATGATCCTCAACAGGCGGCAGCACTGAAAAAACGAGCCACCTGTTTTGAAATGATAAAGGGAGAACTTCACAAGAGGGGGTACCTTCAACCCTTCTTAAAGTGTGTTACTCCAGAAAAAGGACGAGAGATACTAGACGATCTTCACTCTGGTTACTGTGCTTCTCATATAGGTGGTAGGATGCTTGCTCAAAGGGCAAGGCGGCAGGGCTACTTTTGGCCTACTTTGGAAGCAGATGCAATGGAGATGGTGAAAAAATGTGACAAGTGCCAAAGGTTTGGCAAACTAATTCACCGTCCGGCTACTGACCTCACTACCATTCACAGCCCACTACCGTTTGCTAAGTGGGGCATGGACATTCTGGGTCCATATACGCCTGCTACAGGCGGAAGGAGGTACATACTTGTTGCCGTCGACTACTTCACTAAATGGGTAGAGGCGGAGGCTGTAATGGGAATCAAGACGAAAGATGTAATTTCATTCATTTGGAAAAATGTCATCACTCGGTCCGGGGTTCCCATGTCTATGGTTTTTGATAATGGTCCCCAATTTGAGACGCCTGTTCTCAAAAGCTGGTTGGGTGATCAAGGAATTGCAAACTACTTTGCATCTGTCGGCCGTCCACAAGCAAACGGCCAGGTAGAAGCCTTTAATAAAATCATCTCAGACGGTCTCAAGAAAAAGATTGAACGAGCAGGCGGCCTATGGGCGGATGAACTACCACATGTTCTCTTGGCCATTAGGACGACTGAAAAAGGGGCAACTGGAGAAACTCCATTCCTCCTAACTTACGGTGCGGAAGCTGTTCTTCTAATAGAACACTACGAGCCGACTCTTCGAGTAATGCTATATGACGAAGAGGCAAACTGGGAAGCCATGCGCCTGACATTAGACTCACTTCCTGAAAAGAGGGGCAATGCTGTCTTGCGCCATGAGATCTATCGCCTGAGAATGACTAGATCATACAACAAAAAAGTACACAGGCGTCCACTCAAAGTAGGAGACTTTGTACTTAGAAAAATGGAAGCAGTTGGTAGGGCTAATGAGTCTGGCAAACTAACTCCCAACTGGGAAGGACCCTACCGAATCTATGAGGAAGTCTGGGACGGTACCTACCGTCTGGAAACACCAGACGGACAACCGTTGCCTCGAACTTGGAATGTAGATAATCTTAAGAAATATTTCTTTTGAATGATGTAAAGTAAAGGGCTACTTAATAAAAGTTTGCACTTACTATTCAATTTTGTACTACGAGGGGCATGCCGTCTGTACCTTTACAGTCGGCTACTCTCCATTGAGTTTTTCACTCTATCTTCAGAGGGGCATGCCGTCTGTACCTTTACAGTCGGCTACTCTCCATTGAGTATTTCACTCACAATAGGGGCATGTCGTCTGGGCATATAGTCGGCTACTCTCCATAAGAAGATGGCCGACTGGTTCCAAACACATAGCCACCCCCCTAATACTTAGCTAAAAAAATTAGGGCCTGGCCGACCCTGTGCCTAACAGGCGGCTACCCTCCTTTTACTTAGCACCTACGTTCACCAAGAACTTACCAAGGCCACAGGCCGAATGATCAGACTAGGCGGCAAGCCAACTGATCAAATCTACAGAACTAATACGACCTGTCCCAACATCATAGCAGGCGTCCGGCGGCATCCCTCCGGATGAAATTTGTCGCAGAGAGCAGCTCCCTTTTGGGTGGAACATTGCTCTATAAACTAATTACACGACACCTATACGACTGTCCCCAAGGGCAACCACGTAGCCGTTTTTGAGACAAGGATAACTCTATCACTAACCAAACCAGTGGTAGCAGTTGACATCTGAGTCAGATGACCGCCAGTATTACTTGGGATAAATGCAGGGGGCACCTATTGAGTTAATAGCCAACAAACATTGGCGAATCAAGGGGTCTAGCCGGCCTACCCCGCCTGGTACCTCTACTTCTCAAGCAAAAGTGACGGCGACTGAGTAACTCCAACGTTAACTCATAGTCACTCCCTCAAATTTGGTATGGAACCTAAAAGGTTTGAGTAGACCACCTGTTTTTTGGCTAACAGGGGCACTCAAACCCCTATTCCTACTAGGTAACCTATTGAGTTAATAGCCCACAAACATTGGCAAATCAAGGGGATCAGCCGGCATCCGCCGCCTGGTACCTCTACTACTCAATCTAGATTGTGACGAAGACTAAGTAACTCCTATGTTAACTTATATTCACTCAACTTAGTATGGAGCCTAAAAGGTATGAGTCGTCCGCCTGTTTTTAACAAACAGGGGCTCTCAACCACTACTCTTGCTAGGTTAACAAATTATGAGTTAAAAGCCAACAAACATTGGCAATAAAGGGAAACAACCGGTACCCGCCGCTTGTTCTCTCTACTACTCAGTTCCTTGGCGACTAGGTAATACTCTATTTACTTGGTCAGACCACTTTCCTACTTGGTTAAATTTACAAAGGACAGGACCGCCTGCCTAAAAAGGATCCAGACAATAGTTCGAATACTGATTGGATAAATGGCCGACTGATCGTCTATCCTGGAAACAGACAACCAGTTGTCCAGGGGCATAGGCAGCGTACTAACTCTCCGTACCTGTCTGCAACGTTCGGCCATGTAAAACAGTCGGTCTAGTGAACAATTGGATATTAGATATGGAATACTTAGAAAAATTTGAAGCAAAACAAAAATTCATTAAAAATAAGCCGGTCATTAAAGACCAACAAAATATTCAAAGCCCCGACCCCCTGGCCGGGTAAATACAAAGCAAACGGCACGCAGGCCGTGGAAAGAATACATAAAGCTTAAGAAGGGGGCAGTTCAGTATTAGCAGCTGCCGCCTGGTCAGCACTCTTCTTGCTGGACTCGGCTTCAGCTGCATCCTTTTTTGATGCCTTACCCCCAAGCGGCACAAGCGCCACTACCGGCTCCTCCTCCTCCAACGCTTCCCCCAACGCCTCTTCTTCAGCAGCCGCCAGGATCTCTTGATTATATGTTTCCGAACACTGGCGGTACGTTCTTTCCCAAGAGGCAAAGTCGGCACTGGGGAAGAGGTGGCCCTAGGTCATGCGCTGGATTTGAGCGGAGTCTTCCATCATCTCCCGGACCAGCTCTTTCTTCTCTTGCTCGGCCTTTTCCGAGAGCTCTTGGGTAAGACTCTTCTCCTGGGTCACCAGGCGTTCCTTTACGCTGGCCAATGATTTCTCCATGGCTTCGTAAGTGTACATTTTCAGGCGAAGAGGTTTCAGCTCAGCCTTGAGATTTGTGATGGTCGCCTCCAGCTCGTCATTCTTCTTCTGGGCCGCCTCTAACTGAGCCCGAACAGCGGCGGTAGCCTGCGCCTGATAATAAAGAATATCAATGGTCAGTACTTCGTTTTGGGCAATTTGAAACATTGCCTTATCACAGTGAGAGGCGGCCATAGCTTTTGCAGCCTTTACCTCTTTGTTCTTCCGATCAAGCGGCTTGCGAAGGCCGTTAACTCGGAGCAGGGCCTAAGTACAAAAAAACAGGCGTCAGTTTCCAAACAAAAAAGAAAACAGGCGTTCAGAAATTCAAATACTCAAAAATATGCTAAGTATACCTCAGCAAGGACCCCTGCAATCCCGTCAAGGTCAAGGGTGCCGACACCCCTGACCGCCTCCCTTTCAGCTGGAGGAACTGCCCTGATCATAGACTTGGCCATCTCTACCAAGTCAGGCTCCTGGGGGCCGGCTGCATCAAGCATAAACAAACGGATTAGACTTAGTAACAAAGGGAGCAAGTCTAAAATTTACAAGGACAACTTCATACCTCTAGGCGGCCCAGTTGGAGTTTTAGAAGAAGTGGCCGGCTGTTTCTCAGCCGCCACCTGTTTCCTGGCAGAACCAGGAGAACTCCCAACAGTCGTCTTCCGGGCCTTGGGGTCCGGCTGTTGGGAAGATGAAGCTCTTGGAGCACCCGTCTAAAAAAGAAGAAAAAAGTCAGTATATGCATAAACACTCCAAAAAAAGGGTGAAAGGTTCGGAGCTCACCAAGGGTGCCCCCTTCTTGGGGGAGTCGGTTGAAGCTTGTTGCATAATAGAGGCCCGCAACATGGCCGCCGTAGTCTTGGAGGCGGTGATTTTGCTCATGGCGTCAGCTGCAAAAACAAACAGCAAAGTTAATAAAAGATAAACAACAAATGTATGGAACAACAGAGTATTCGACAGGCCGACTACCTCTTGAGCACCGACTGCTGAGGCCGCAGGCGGCCAAAAAGTACTCGTCATAGAGCCACTTGAAGCTCGGGACGCAGTGCAGGGGTACTTGCTCTCGTACCCCTGAAGTAGAGTCGACCCTCGACTCTACTTTAAAGAGTCCTTTATCAAGGATCTCTTTCTTAGCCTTGGGGGGAACAGGCGGCATGCTACGTCCGCCTGCAAGAAGGGGCGGATTACTGTTCCACCTATTGAAGCGCTTGTTCTGCTCAATGTCTGAACTCTCAATGATGAAGAAGGAGCTCCGCCAGTCCTTCCACTTGTTTGCTTTACCTCTTGTCATGAGGTAGCCCCTGTGGCTTGTCAATTGATACCAGCCGGTACCGCCTGTCTTAGGGGTCCGGCTGAGATAGTTCATATGGGCGAAAGCCTCGAAGCTCGGCTCCACCCCGTGCAGTTCGCACCCGGCCACATAGCCGAGTACGTTGACCCAGGAGTTTGGGGCTAACTGCCATAACCCCAACTCATACCCATCCAAAATCCGCTGAACAACCGGATGTAATGGGAAGCGAAGCCCTGCCTTGATGGCCGCCTCGTAGCAGCCAAAGCAGGAGCTTTCATAACTGGAACCAGCCGGCCAGACGACTGTGTCTTCTGGATCCGGCACAAACACTAGAAAGTCGGGGCCCATGGTGTGGTTTGCAATAAAGCTCTCCACTTTCTCTTGCATGGCTGTGATTCGGCCCCGAGGTACCGTGCAGTAGTAGGGGGTATTTAGCTCTCGGTAAGAGGCGGATGGCTCCGCCCAATTGTCCCCCTTCTCAACTGCGCGAGAAAGTCTCGCCTCTTGCAGGCGGCTGTTTTTCTCTTCTGTACCCAAAGAAGCATGGCCAGAAGAGCTTGACTCGGAATCGTCCTCCGACGAGTCCGAAGAGGACGAATCTCCCCTCTCCCGGAGGGGCCCGCCTCCTCTCTTTGAAAAGGAGCAGATTTGTTAACTGTTAAGTGGGAAGGGGTCACTATGACTCCCCCCACAGAATTGCCGGCATCCAGGCCGCCTTGTTTCACTTCCACATCTGGCGCCTGGTCAGATGTTTCACTAATCGGCACCTTGTGGGAGGAGCCGTCTGAATTTGAGATCCTAGCTGTCTTTTTCGTTCTGGCATCCTGCTCTGCATAGACACAGATACAGTCGGACTTTGTATAAAGGGCAAAGATGGGTCCGGAAAAGGGCAGGCGGCACTCCTAGTCCTAGATTCAGCCGTCCTCGGTGACCGGCTGATCACTAACCTAGGTCGTGTCGTGTGCTTCCGTGGTGCCATTTCAGAAAATAAAAAGAAAATTAAGAGTAAGAGAACTGAGTTACCTGAACGAGTGACGGTTGATGAAGTTCTGAAAATCCTGTGCAGTCGGCTTGTCAGAACAGGCGGTAGGCAGAAAAGGTCCAAAATGTCAGAGCAAGTTCAGGGGTCCGAATGTTCTCAAAAAGTTCTCAAAGTGTGAAAATGACTCAAGACAACTCTCCCTTATATAGGCGAAGTGAGAAGGCGAAGGGTCACTTTCAGAATTCAAAATTTGGGCGGGAAAATCTCTCGTCCTTTCGCCGACTGACACCTGTAGCAGGCCGTCGCCTGTTATAGTGCGACACTTGTCACAGGTAACACGTGACCAATCACGTGCCACCTGTGAGGGGCAAATGATTAAGGGATTTTGCTCCCACCAATCGGAATGCGCCACGTGGACCAATCAGGTCCTGCCAAGTGTCCCCCAGTTGGAACAGCCAGGGCTTCCCACGTGGCACGCGCTTATTCGTCCACCTTGGACCTGTTATGTCACGACATGTGGCATACTCCATGCCTAATGGAGAAACCGGCCACCCAGGCCCAACTTCCGAGGGAAGCCCAATCGGCCCTAGGTTAACCTAAACCTAGGATGGGCACGTTTTCCAAGGTTATAAATACCTCCCTTAATCCTCATTAAGGGGGATTACAGAAAGAGAACAGAAACATTACGAAAAAAACACATTAATTACACACAGTAATAACCGGCTGATCTCGCTAACAAAGCAGATTACCTACGTTAATCACTCTCACCTAGAGAGACCTAATCACTTTAATTTCCGCATTAATTACTCCTTAATCAGGTACTAACTTGACCGTTGGAGGCGGAGCTCACAGGAGTCTCCGTTATTTTGCAGGTACAGGCGTCCGGTTCCAGTCTCGGAATTGTAACTCTCCCGCAGGACATCAGAAAACCCCGAAACATTTGGCGCCGTCTGTGGGGAGAGTACTTCTGAGATGGCATCCAAGTCTGTACCGACTCCTGAAGAGAGGCGTCCCCTAGACGACCCTCAAGTTCAGTCGGACCATGATACCGAAAGTGAATTTGAAGTTGACGCTCATACAGCTTCAGACGGGACCCTAAGGGCCCGACGTACCCGTCATACCGAAAGGAGGGAACGGGAGCATCTTCAAACAGGAAGCGAGCCAGCAGGCGCACCGCCTGTTCGGCAACAGCCGACTGATGGGTCTGCTCCCATCACAAGGAACGAACTCATGACCTTAATGAGGGACTTCAAGGGAGAGATTCAAGAGTTGATCAACAAGAAGCCGCCTGCTCCAGTCAAGGAGCAGTCGGCCAAGAAACCCTCCACTTCACTGAAGAGGAAGCCAGTTCAAGGGCGAGAGGCGAGAAACTTTCGCCACACTCAGGCGGCACCATGTCATGCTCAATCCCAAGAAATGTGTATTTGGAGTTGAGTATGGGAAATTTCTCGGATTCCTTATCAATCAGAGAGGAATAGAGGCGAACCCTGAGAAGGTGCAGGCGGTCATTGACATGCAGTCGCCTCGTACCATCCGAGAGGTTCAGAAGTTAATAGGTTGTCTGGCGGCCTTGGAAAGATTTCTAAGCCGATCAGGCGACAAATGCCTATACTTTTTCCAGGCAATTAAGAAAAAGGCAAGGTTCGAATGGGGGCCGGATGCTGAGGCCGCCTTCCAGAAATTAAAAGTTCACTTGCATTCCTTGCCGAGGCTGGTCAGCCCTTTGCCCAAAGAAGTACTCTACATGTACCTGGCCGTCTCTGATCATGCGTTAAGCGCTGTTCTCCTTGCTGAAAGAGACGGCTGTCAGCTCCCGGTCTACTTTGTTAGTCACGTACTGAAAAATGCCGAGTTGAGGTATCCCCTAGTGGAGAAATTTGGTCTTGCACTCTTCATGGCTGTTAAAAAATTGAAACCCTACTTTTTGGCACATGCAGTCGTCGTGTATACAGACCAACCTATCAAGCGGCCACTGACCATCATGGAGTCGTCAGGCCGAATGATCAAATGGGCCATAGAAATTCAGAGCCTCGAAGTTACTTTCGAGCCTAGAAAAGCAGTGAAGGGGCAAGCCTTTGCTGACTTTATTGTTGAGATGACTCGTCCTCCGGACTCTCAAGTTACAGACCAAATCTGGAAGGTATATGTGGACGGAAGCTCTACTTCAAATGGTTGTGGAGCAGGCGTCATATGTTAGTCGCCAGAGGGCGACAGGTACGAGTATGCTCTACGCTTCAGTTTTCAGGCCTCAAACAATGAGGCAGAATATGAAGCTTTACTAGCCGGAATCCGCATCTGCAAGTCGGCAGGGGCAAGAAAAATAGACGCCTGTTCCGATTCACAATTGATAGTGAGTCAGTACAATGGCGAATACGAAGCAACCCATCCGGCCATGATCAAGTATTTACAGGCGGTCCGACAAGCGGTCGGCTCCGTTGAGGATTTCCATCTGACCCAAGTGCCAAGATCAGAAAACAACCAGGCGGATGCACTGTTAAAATTAGCACCATCCGCCTCTTGTGATACTCCTCGAACTGTTTTTTGGGAAGTAATGGAGAAGAGAAGCATCGAGGAAGACCCTATTGGAATCCTAGACAGAAGCTCAACCTGGATGGATCCAATCAGGGCATATCTGACAACCGGTACCCTGCCGGATGATCATCAACAGGCGGCAGCACTGAAAAAACGAGCCACCAGTTTTGAAATAATAAAGGGAGAACTTCACAAAAGGGGGTACCTTCAACCCTTCTTAAAGTGTGTTACTCCAGAAAAGGGACGAGAGATACTAGATAATCTTCGCTCTGGTTACAGTGCTTCCCATATAGGCGGTAGGACGCTTGCTCAACGGGCAAGGCGGCAGGGCTACTTTTGGCCTACTTTAGAAGTAGATGCGATGGTGATGGTGAAAAAATGTGACAAGTGCCAAAGGTTTGGCAAACTAATTCACCGTCCGGCTACTGACCTCACTACCATTCATAGCCCACTACCGTTTGCTAAGTGGGGCATGGATATTCTGGGTCCATATACGCCTGCTACAGGCGGAAGGAGGTACATACTTGTTGCCGTCGACTACTTCACTAAATGGGTAGAGGCGGAGGCTGTAAAGGGAATCAAGACGAGGGATGTAATTTCATTCATTTGGAAAAATGTCATCACTCGGTTCGGGGTTCCTATGTCTATGGTTTTTGATAATGGTCCCCAATTTGAGACGCCTGTTCTCAAAAGCTGGTTGGGTGACCAAAGAATTGCACACTATTTTGCATCTGTCGGCCGTCCACAAGCAAACGGCCAGGTAGAAGCCTTTAATAAAATCATCTCAGACGGTCTCAAGAAAAAGATTGAACGAGCAGGCGGCCTATGGGCGGATGAATTACCACATGTTCTCTGGGCCATTAGGACGACTGAAAAAGGGGCGACTGGAGAAACTCCATTCCTCCTAACTTATGGTGCGGAAGCTGTTCTTCCATTAGAACACTACGAGCTGACTCTTCGAGTAATGCTATATGACGAAAAGGCAAACTGGGAAGCCATGCGCCTGGCATTAGACTCACTTCCTGAAAGGAGGGGCAATGCTGTCTTGCGCCATGAAATTTACCGCCTGAGAATGACTAGATCATACAACAAAAAAGTACACAGGCGTCCACTCAAAGTGGGGGACTTTGTACTTAGAAAAAATGGAAGCAGTTGGTAGGGCTAATGAGTCTGGCAAACTAACTCCCAACTGGGAAGGACCCTACCTAATCTGTGAAGAGGTCAGGGACGGTACCTACCGTCTGGGAACACCAGACGGACAACCGTTGCCTCGAACTTGGAATGTAGATAATCTTAAGAAATATTTCTTTTGAATGATGTAAATAGTCAAGGGCTACTTAATAAAAGTTTGCATACTTAATATTCAATTTTGTACTAAGAGGGGCACGCCTACTAACAAACAGTCGGCTACTCTCCATGTTTAATTTTTATTCTTACTTAAGAGGGGCAGGCCGCCTATACATTTACAGTCGGCTACTCTCCATTGAGTATTTTACTTTATCTTCAGAGGGGCATGCCGTCTGTACCTTTACAGTCGGCTACTCTCCATTGAGTATTTTACTCTATCTTCAGAGGGGCATGCCGTCTGTACCTTTACAGTCGGCTACTCTCCATTGAGTATTTTACTCTATCTTCAGAGGGGCATGCCGCCTGTACCTTTACAGTCGGCTACTCTCCATTGAGTATTTTACTCTATCTTCAGAGGGGCATGCCGCCTGTACCTTTACAGTCGGCTACTCTCCATTGAATATTTTACTCTTATCACCATAGGGGCATGCCGTCTGGACATATAGTCAGCTACTCTCCATAGAAGAGGGCCGACTGGTTCCAAACACACAGCCACCCCCCTTATACTTAACTAAAAATGATCAGGGCCTGGCCGACCCTGTGCCTAAACAGGCGGCTACCCTCCTTTTACTTAGCACCTACGTTCACCAAGAACTAACCAAGGCCACAGGCCGAATGATCAGACCAGGCGCCAAGCCAACTGATCCAATCTTCAAAACTAATACGACCTGTCCCAACATCATAGCAGGCGTTCGGCGGCATCCCTCCGGATGAAATTCGTCGGAGAGAGCAGCTCCCTTTTGGGTGGAACATTGCTCTATAAACTAAATACACGGCACCTATACGACTGCCCCCAAGGGCAACCACGTAGCCGTTTTTGAGACAAGGATAACTCTATCACTAACCAAACCAGTGGTAGCAGTTGACATCTGAGTCAGATGACCGCCTGTATTACTTGGGATAAATGCAGGGGGTACCTCTTGAGTTAATAGCCAACAAACATTGGCGAATCAAAAGGTTCAGCCGGCCTCCGCCGCCTGGTACCTTTACTACTCAAGCAGGAGTGACGGCGACTGAGGAACTCCAAAGTTAACTCATAGTCATTCTCTCAAACTTAGTATGAAGTCTAAAAGGTATGAGTCGTCCGCCTGTTTTTAGCAAACAGGGGCTCTCAACCACTACTCCTGCTAGGTTAACAACCTATGAGTTAAAAGCCAACAAACATTGGCGAATAAAGGGGAACAACCGGTACCCACCGCTTGATACCTCTACTACTCAGTTACTTGGCGACTAGGTAACAATCATGTTTACTTGGTCACTCCTTAAAAATTTAGTATGAAACTAAAAAGGTGTTCATACAGCACCGGCTCACACTAGATTAAATATGGCGAGGAAAAGTCGGCCTAGACGGCCTAAAGTCTCTAGCCTAAAAACATGACAAGTAGGAAACCACTTTCCTACTTGGTTAATTTTATATGACAGAACCGCCTGCCTAAAGGGGATCCAGTCTTTAAAATGGTGCGAATACCGATTGGATTTGGCCGACTGATCTTCTAGCCTGGAAACAGACAACCAGTCGTCCAGGGGCATAGACGGCGTGACTAACTATCCGTACCTGTCTGCAACTATCGGCCATGTAAAACAGTTGATATACTGTACAATTGGATATCAGAATATTCAATACAAACAAATTTGAAGCAAAACAAAAAAAATTCATTAAAAAGAAGCCGGTCATCAAAGACCGGCAAAATATTCAGAGCCCCGGCCCCCTGGCCGGGTAAATACAAACAAACGGCACGCAGGCCGTGGAAAGAAGACATAAAGCTTAAGAAGGGGGCAGATCTTCAATATTAGCAGCTGCCGCCTGGTCAGCACTCTTCTTGCTGGACTCGGCTTCAGCTGCATCCTTCTTTGGTGCATTACCCCCAAGCGGCACAAGCGCCACTACCGGCTGCTCCTCCTCCTCCAATGCCTCCTCCAACGCCTCTTCCTCAGCAGCCGCCAGGATCTCTTGATTATATCTATCAGAACACTAGCGGTACGTTTTTTCCCATGAGGCAAAGTCGGCATTGGGGAAGAGGCGGCCCCAAGTCATGCGCTGGATTTGAGCAGAGTCTTCCATCATCTCCCGGACCAGCTCTTTCTTTTCTTGCTCGGCCTTTTCCGAGAGCTCCTGAGTAAGACTCTTCTCCTGGGTCACCAGGCGTACCTTTACGCTCGCCAAGGATTTCTCCAAGGTTTCGTATGAGGACATCTTTTGGCGAAGAGGTCTCAGCTCGGCCTTGAGGTTGTTGATGGTCGCCTCCAACTTGCTATTCCTCTTCTGGGCCGCCTCTAACTGAGCCCGGATAGCGGCGGTAGCCTGCGCCTGATAATAAAGAATATCAATGGTCAGAACTTCATTTTGGGCAATTTGAAACATTGCCTTATCACAGTCAGAGGCGGCCATAGCTTTTGCAGCCTTTACCTCTTTGTTCTTCCGGTCAAGCGGCTTGCGAAGGTCGTTCACTCGGAGCAGGGCCTAAGTAAAAAGGGGAACAAGCGTCAGTTTCCAAACAAAAAAGAAAACAGGCGTCCTGGAATTCAAATAAAAAATATGCTAAGTATACCTCAGCAAGGACCCCTGCAATCCCGTCTAGGTCAAGGGTGCCGACACCCCTGACCGCCTCCCTTTCAGCTGGAGGAACGGCCTTGATCATAGACTTGGCCACTTCGACCAAGTCAGGCTCCTGAGGGCCGGCTGCATCAAGCATAAACAAACGGATTAGACCTAGTAAAGAAGGGAGCAAGTCTAAAATTTACAAGGACAATTTCATACTTCTAGGTGGCCCAACTAGAGTTTTAGAAGAAGTGGTCGGCTGTTTCTCAGTCGCCGCATGTTTCCTGGCAGAACCAGGAGAGCTCGCAAAAGTCGTCCTCCGGGCCTTGGGGTCCGGCTGTTGGGAAGAAGAAGCTCTTGGAGCGCCCGTCTAAAAAAGAAGAAAAGAGTCAGTATATACATAAACACAACTCCAAAAAGAGGGTGAAAGGTTCGAAGCCCACCAAGGGTGCCCCCTTGTTGGGGGAGTCGGTTGAAGACTGTTGCATGATGGAGGCCCGCAACATGGCCGCCGCAGTCTTGGAGGCGGTAATTTTGCTTATGGCGTCCGCTGCAAAAACAAATAGCAAAGTTAATAAAAGTCATAACAAGAAATGAATGGAACAACAAAGTTTTCGACAGGCCGACTACCTCTTGAGCACCGACTGCTAAGGCCACAGGCGGACAAAAAGTACTCGTCGTAGAGCCATTTGAAGCTCGGGACGCAGTGCAGGGGTACTTGCTCTCGTACCCCTGAAGTAGAGTTCACCTTCGACTCTACTTTGAAGAGTCCTTTATCTAGGATCTCTTTCTTAGCCTTGGGGGGAACAGGCGGCATGCTGCGGCCGCCTGCAAGAAGGGGCGGATTCCTGTTCCACCTGTTGAAGCGCTTGTTCAGCTCTGTGTCTGAACTCTCAATGATGAGGAAGGTGCTCCGCCAGTCCTTCCATTTGTTTGCTTTACCTCTCGTCATGAGGTAGCCCCTGTGGCTCGTCAATTGATACCAGCCGGTACCGCCTGCCTTAGGGGTCCGGCTGAGGTAGTTCATGTGGGCGAAAGCCTCGAAGCTCGGCTCTACCCCGTGCAGTTCGCACCCGGCCACATAGCCGAGTACGTTGACCCAGGAGTTCGGGGATAACTGCCATAACCCCAACTCATACCCATCCAAGATCCGCTGAACAGCCGGATGTAGTAGGAAGCGCACCCCAGCCTTGATGGCCGCCTCGTAGCAGCCAAAACAGGCGCCATCATAACTGGTACCAGCCGGCCAGACGACTGTGTCCTCTGGATCCGACACAAACACTAAAAAGTCGGGGCCCATTGTGTGGTTTGCGATAAAGCTCTCCACTTTCTCTTGCATGGCTGTGATCCGGCCCCGAGGTACCGTGCAGTAGTAGGGGGTATTTTGCTCTCGGTGAGAGGCGGATGGCTCCGCCCAATCGTCCCCCTTCTCAACTGCGTGAGAAAGCCTCGCCTCTTGGAGGCGACTATTTTTCTCTTCTGTGTCCAGAGAAGCATGGCCAGAAGAGCTAGACTCGGAATCGTCCTCTGACGAGTCCGAAGAGGACGACTCTCCCCTCTCCCGGAGGGGCCCGCCTCCTCTCCTTTAAAAGGAGCAGGAGAGAATGTAGAATTGTCAACGGTAAAATGGGAAGGGGTCACTTTGACTCCTCCCTTAGAACTGCCGGCTTTCAAGCCGCTTTGTTTCACTTTCACATCTGGCGCCTGGTCAGATGTTTCACTAATCGGCACCCTGTGGGAGGAGCCGTCTGAGTTTGAGATCCTGGCAGTCTTTTTTGTTCTGACCATCATGTTCTGCATAGACACAGATACAGTCGGACTTTGTATAAAGGGAAAAGATGGGTCCAGAAAAGGGCAGGTGGCACTCCTAGTCCTAGATTCAGCCGTCCCCGGTGACCGGCTGATCACTAACCTAGGTCGTGTCGTGTGCTTCCGTGGTGCCATTTCAAAAAAGAATAAAGTAAAGAGAAAATTAAGAGTAAGAGAACCGACGGTTACCTGAACGAGTGACGATTGATGAAGTTCTGAAAATCCTTTGCAGTCGGCTTGTCAGAGTAGGCGGTAGGCAGAAAGGGTCCAAAATGTCAGAGCATGTTCAGGGGTCCGAATGTTCTCTCACAAAGTTTTCAAGTGTGAAAATGACCGAAGTCAACACTCCTTTATATAGGCGAAGTGAGAAGGCGAAGGGTCACTTCCAGAATTCAAAATTTTGGCGGGAGAATCTCTCGGCCTCTCGCCGAGTGACACCTGTAGCAGGCCGTCGCCTGTTACAGGGCGATACCTGTCACAGGTAACACGTGACCAGTCACGTGCCACCTGTGAGGGGCAAATGATTAGGGGATTTTTCCCCACCAATCACCATCTGACAAGTGGACCAATCAGGTTCCGCCATGTGTCCGTCACATGGGCCAATAGGAGCCTGCCACGTGTCAAGCAATGATCCGTCCACCATGGACCAATTACGACACGACACGTGTCCTTCCCATGACACCTGGGATAACCGGTCACCTAGGCCCAACTTCCGAGGGAAGCCCAATCAGCCCAAGGTTAACCTAAACCTAGACTGACACGTTTCCCGAGGTTATAAATACCTCCCTTAATCCTCATTAAGGGAGATAACACGCTAAAAAGCAGATTACACACATTAAACACTCTCACCTAGAGAGACCCAATCACTTTAATTTCCGCATTAATTACTCCTTAATCAAGTACTAACTTGACCGTCGGAGGCGGATCTCCAACCATCCGGAGCTTCCGTTTGTTTGGCAGGTACAGGCGTCCGGTTCCAGTCTCGGAATTGTAACTCTCCCGCAGGACATCAGAAAACCCCGAAACAACAAGTGTCATCTTAGATTCGCTTTTAGTATAGGTTAATTGATAATGAAATTAGTTCAATTTATTAAAATGATGATAATTTTTAAAACTGACAATAGAAAAGTGGAAACACCTTTTTCTTGTTCCTGTTTTTGGTTTTTTATTTAACACAAAAAATTGAATACAAAAAACAATGTCAAACAAACTCTGAGTGATTAGTTTTGTTTTCTACTCTAGTTCTATATTGTTATTCGGTCTTTCGTAAGATCACAATATATCATATTAACAATATCATAATATTCTTTTAGTTTACATATAACAATGAGCTATTTATGAAGGAATCATGTTATATAATTATTATCTTATCTATCTTACTTTACTTAAATTTAATCTTTTTTAAAAAATTGTTAAATAGATAAAATGGCATGTTAAAAAGCACAACGGATTGTATCATATTAGGACACAGTCCGAGATGTATCGTCGTGTATTCAATGAGTGTTGATGTCTTACACGATGTTCGACACGGACATTACAGTTGGGTGAAGTGTCCATGTATCCAAAATGCCCATCGAGCAAGAGGTATTTTCATCATTTTACATTAAATTTGAAGGATACATATGTAATATCCTATCTACTTGAGTTGAGATATTGTAACTTGTTAAGATATTGTAACTTGTGTTAAGTCTTCTTCTTCCTGATCTTCTTTGCACTGTGCTCCTCCATTTAGTCGATGGGCCGACACCATTAAAGCCTTTTCCCTACTCATCACCGACACCATTGAAGACACCATTGAAGCTATCATCATTGAAGTCAACCTCGTAGATGAGCTCAAAGATGACTCCAAAGGTATAAATGAAAAGGCCCAAGAAAAAAGTTGAAATGTAGGGCATAGTCTGGTGGAAGTTCTTGATATAAAACAAGAGAGTTAGGGAAAAACAAGATAGTAAGAAAAACAAATGAAAAGGGAAAAGTCCCACATTGGTTGGGGTAAAGGTTTTTCTTTGTTTTTATATTGTAGTGTCTTAACACTACTTAGTTGAGTGAGTGGAAGGTATGTGTTACTCCACACACACACGTGCGCGCGCGCGCCGAGCCGAGCTGGGTCGAGTCGGGCTCGGGCCTCAGGACTTGGGGTCTTGGTGAATGCGATGCGTGGGCGTGGGTCCTTGTTATCTTTTTGGAGAAATTTTATTTCCCTTTCTTTGTTAAACAAAATATTATTTTTTGTCTGTGGGATTATTCTTTT
>NW_018743153.1:0-30607 GCF_001683475.1 Chenopodium quinoa
GAATCAAATGATTGTCAAATGCATACAACGAGGCTAATTGAATTAGATGACAGTCAAACAAAACTTTTTGAATCAAATGAAAGTCAAATGCATTCAACAAAGCAAATTGACTCAATTGAAAGTTAACCACATTCAAGCAAAAGCTAATTGAATCAAATGAAAGTCAAACACATTTAAACAAAGCTCTTTGAACCAAATGAAAGTCAAACACATTCAAGAAATTTTGAATCAAATGAAAGTCAAAACGCATTCAAAAAAAGGTATTTTAAAATCAAGTGAAAGTAAAAAACATTCAAACAAAGCTAATTGAATCAAATGAAAGTCAATGGCATTCAAACAAACCTAATTGAATCAAACAAAAGTCAATGGCATTCTAACAAACCTAATTGAATCAAATGAAATCAACCACATTCAAACAAAGCTAATTGAATCAAATGAAAGTTAACCACATTAAACACAAAGCTAATTTAAATCAAGTGAAATTCAAACACATTCAAAACAAAGCTTTTTGAATCCAAAGAAAAGTCAAATGATTTCAAAAAAGGCTAATTGAATCAAGAGAAAGTCAAACAAATTCAAACATAGCTTTTTGAATCAAATGATTGTCAAATGCATTCAACGATACTAATTGAATCATATGAAAGTCAAACACATTCAAACAAATCTTTTTGAATCAAATGAAAGTCAAATGCATTCAACAGATCAAATTGAATCAATTAAAAGTCAACCACATTCAAACAAAGCTAATTAAATCCAATGGAAGGCAAACACATTCAAACAAAGCTATTTGAATCAAATGAAAGTCAAACACATTCAAACAATGCTATCTGAATCAAATGAAAGTTAAATGCATTCAAAAAAGATAATTAAAATCAAACGAAAGTCAAACACATTTCAGACAAAGCTAATAACATCAAATAAAAGTCAAAAACATACAAACAAAGCTAATTAAATCATATGAAAGTCAAGTGCTTTCAAAAAAGCTAATTGAATCAAGTAAAAAGTCCAAAGAACTAAAACAAAGCTTTTTGAATCAAATGATTGTCAAATGCATTGAACGAGGCTAATTGAATCATATGACAGTCAAACAAAACTTTTTGAATCAAATGAAAAGTCTAATGCATTCAACAAAGCAAATTGACTCAATTGAAAGTTAACCACATTCAAGTAAAGCTAATTGAATCAAATGAAACTCAAACACATTTAAACAAAGCTATTTGAACCAAATGAAAGTCAAACACATTCCAGAAATGCTATTTGAATCAAATGAAAGTGAAACGCAATAAAAAAAAGTATTTTAATCAAGGGAAAGTCAAAATCATTCAAACAAAGCTATTTGAATCAAATTAAAGTCAAACACATTCAAACAAAGCTTTTTGAATTAAATGAAAGTCAAATGCATTAAACAAAGCTAATTGATTCAAATGAAAATCAATCACATTCAAACAAAGCTAATTTAATCAAATGAAAATCAAACACATTCAAACAAAGCTTTTTCAATCAAATGAAATTCAAATGCATTCAAAATAGCGATTTAAATCAAGTGAAAGTCAAACAAAGCTTTTTGAATCAAATGATTGTCAAATCCGTTCAACGATGCTAATTGAATCATATGAAAGTCAAGCACATTCAAACAAATCTTTTTGAATCAACTGAAAGTCAAATGCAATTAAAAAAAATAATTAAATCAAGTGAAAGTCAATTACATTTAAACAAAGCTTTTTAAATCAAATGAAAGTTAAATGCATTCAAAAAAGCTAATTGAATCAAGTGAAAGTCTAGGTAATTCAAACAAAGCTTTTTGAATCAAATGACTATCAAATGTGTTCAACGATGCTAATTGAATCAAATGAAAGTCAAACACATTCAAAACAAAGCTTTTTGAATCAAATAAAAGTCATATGCATTCAACAAAGCTAATTGAATCAAATGAAAGTCAATGGCATTCTAACAAACCTAATTGAATCAAACAAAAGTCAATGGCATTCTAACAAACCTAATTGAATCAAATGAAAGTCAACCACATTCAAACAAAGCTAATTGAATCAAATGAAAGTTAACCACATTCAAACAAAGCTAATTTAAATCAAGTGAAATTCAAACACATTCAAACAAAGCTTTTTGAATCCAAAGAAAGTCAAATGAGTTCAAAAAAGCTAATTGAATCAAGTGAAAGTCAAAGAAATTCAAACATAGCTTTTTGAATCAAATGATTGTCAAATGCATTTAACGATACTAATTGAATCATATGAAAGTAAAACACATTCAAACAAATCTTTTTGAATCAAATGAAAGTCAAATGCATTCAACAGATCAAATTGAATCAATTAAAAGTCAACCACATTCAAACAAAGCTAATTAAATCCAATGGAAGGCAAACACTTTCAAACAAAGCTATTTGAATCAAATGAAAGTCAAACACATTCAAACTATGCTATCTGAATCAAATGAAAGTCAAATGCATTCAAAAAAGATAATTAAATCAAACGAAAGTCAAACACATTCAGACAAAGCTAATTGCATCAAATGAAAGTCAAAAACATTCAAACAAAGCTAATTAAATCATATGAAAGTCAAATGCTTTCAAAAAACCTAAAAGAATCAAGTAAAAGTCCAAAGAATTCAAACAAAGCTTTTTGAATCAAATGATTGTCAAATGCATACAACGAGGCTAATTGAATTAGATGACAGTCAAACAAAACTTTTTGAATCAAATGAAAGTCAAATGCATTCAACAAAGCAAATTGACTCAATTGAAAGTTAACCACATTCAAGCAAAGCTAATTGAATCAAATGAAAGTCAAACACATTTAAACAAAGCTCTTTGAACCAAATGAAAGTCAAACACATTCAAGAAATTTTGAATCAAATGAAAGTCAAACGCATTCAAAAAAGGTATTTAAATCAAGTGAAAGTAAAAAACATTCAAACAAAGCTAATTGAATCAAATGAAAGTCAATGGCATTCAAACAAACCTAATTGAATCAAACAAAAGTCAATGGCATTCTAACAAACCTAATTGAATCAAATGAAATCAACCACATTCAAACAAAGCTAATTGAATCAAATGAAAGTTAACCACATTCAAACAAAGCTAATTTAAATCAAGTGAAATTCAAACACATTCAAACAAAGCTTTTTGAATCCAAAGAAAGTCAAATGAGTTCAAAAAAGCTAATTGAATGAAGTGAAAGTCAAACAAATTCAAACATAGCTTTTTAAATCAAATGATTGTCAAATGCATTCAACGATACTTATTGAATCATATGAAAGTCAAACACATTCAAACAAATCTTTTTGAATCAAATGAAAGTCAAATGCATTCAACAGATCAAATTGAATCAATTAAAAGTCAACCACATTCAAACAAAGCTAATTAAATCCAATGGAAGGCAAACACATTCAAACAAAGCTATTTGAATCAAATGAAAGTCAAACACATTCAAACAATGCTATCTGAATCAAATGAAAGTCAAATGCATTCAAAAAAGATAATTAAATCAAACGAAAGTCAAACACATTCAGACAGAGCTAATTGCATAAAATGAAAGTCAACAACATTCAAACAAAGCTAATTAAACCATATGAAAGTCAAATGCTTTCAAAAAAAGCTAATTGAATCACGTAAAAGTCCAAAGAATTTAAAACAAAGCTTTTTGAATCAAATGATTGTCAAATGCATTCAACGAGGCTAATTGAATCATATGACAGTCAAACAAAACTTTTTGAATCAAATGAAAGTCAAATGCATTCAACAAAGCAAATTGACTCAATTGAAAGTTAACCACATTCAAGCAAAGCTAATTGAATCAAATGAAAGTCAAACACATTTAAACAAAGCTATTTGAACCAAATGAAAGTCAAACACATTCAAGAAATGCTATTTGAATCAAATGAAAGTCAAACGCATTCAAAAAAGGTATTTAAATCAAGTGAAAGTCAAAATCATTCAAACAAAGCTAATTGAATCAAATTAAAGTCAAACACATTCAAACAAAGCTTTTTGAATTAAATGAAAGTCAAATGCATTAAACAAAGCTAATTGATTCAAATGAAAGTCAATCACATTCAAACAAAGCTAATTTAATCAAATGAAAATCGAACACATTCAAACAAAGCTTTTTCAATCAAATGAAATTCAAATGCATTCAAAATAGCGATTTGAATCAAGTGAAAGTCAAACAAAGCTTTTTGAATCAAATGATTGTCAAATCCATTCAACGATGCTAATTCAATCATATGAAAGTCAAGCACATTCAAACAAATCTTTTTGAATCAACTGAAAGTCAAATGCAATTAAAAAAAAGTAATTAAATCAAATGAAAGTCAATTACATTTAAACAAAGCTTTTTAAATCAAATGAAAGTTAAATGCATTCAAAAAAGCTAATTGATTCAAATGAAAGTCTAGGTAATTCAAACAAAGCTTTTTGAATCAAATGACTGTCAAATGCGTTCAACGATGCTTATTGAATCAAATGAAAGTCAAACACATTCAAACAAAGCTTTTTGAATCAAATGAAAGTCATATGCATTCAACAAAGCTAATTGAATCAAATGAAAGTCAATGGCATTCTAACAAACCTAATTAAATCAAACGAAAGTCAATGGCATTCTAACAAACCTAATTGAATCAAATGAAAGTCAACCACATTCAAACAAAGCTAATTGAATCAAATGAAAGTTAACCACATTCAAACAAAGCTAATTTAAATCAAGTGAAATTCAAACACATTCAAACAAAGCTTTTTGAATCCAAAGAAAGTCAAATGAGTTCAAAAAAGCTAATTGAATCAAGTGAAAGTCAAACAAATTCAAACATAGCTTTTTGAATCAAATGATTGTCAAATGCATTCAACGATACTAATAGAATCATATGAAAGTCAAACACATTCAAACAAATCTTTTTGAATCAAATGAAAGTCAAATGCATTCAACAGATCAAATTGAATCAATTAAAAGTCAACCACATTCAAACAAAGCTAATTAAATCCAATGGAAGGCAAACACATTCAAACAAAGCTATTTAAATCAAATGAAAGTCAAACACATTCAAACAATGCTATCGAATCAAATGAAAGTCAAATGCATTCAAAAAAGATAATTAAATCAAACGAAAGTCAAACACATTCAGACAAAGCTAATTGCATAAAATGAAAGTCAACAACATTCAAACAAAGCTAATTAAATCATATGAAAGTCAAATGCTTTCAAAAAAGCTAATTGAATCAAGTAAAAGTCCAAAGAATTCAAACAAAGCTTTTTGAATCAAATGATTGTCAAATGCATTCAACGAGGCTAATTGAATCATATGACAGTCAAACAAAACTTTTTGAATCAAATGAAAGTCAAATGCATTCAACAAAGCAAATTGACTCAATTGAAAGTTAACCACATCCAAGCAAAACTAATTGAATCAAATGAAAGTCAAACACATTTAAACAAGGCTATTTGAACCAAATGAAAGTCAAACACATTCAAGAAATGCTATTTGAATCAGATGAAAGTCAAACGCATTCAAAAAAGGTATTTAAATCAAGTGAAAGTCAAAATCATTCAAACAAAGCTATTTGAATCAAATTAAAGTCAAACACATTCAAACAAAGCTTTTTTGAATTAAATGAAAGTCAAATGCATTAAACAAAGCTAATTGATTCAAATGAAAGTCAGTCACATTCAAACAAAGCTAATTTTAATTAAATGAAAATCAAACACATTCAAACAAAGCTTTTTCAATCAAATGAAATTCAAATGCATTCAAAATAGCCATTTGAATCAAGTGAAAGTCAAACAAAGCTTTTTGAATCAAATGATTGTCAAATCCATTCAACGATGCTAATTCAATCATATGAAAGTCAAGCACATTCAAACAAATCTTTTTGATTCAACTGAAAGTCAAATGCAATTAAAAAAAAGTAATTAAATCAAGTGAAAGTCAATTACATTTAAAGAAAGCTTTTTAAATCAAATGAAAGTTAAATGCATTCAAAAAAGCTAATTGAATCAAGTGAAAGTCTAGGTAATTCAAACAAAGCTTTTTGAATCAAATGACTGTCAAATGCGTTCAACGATGCTAATTGAATCAAATGAAAGTCAAACACATTCAAACAAAGCTTTTTGAATCAAATGAAAGTCATATGCATTCAACAAAGCTAATTGAATGAAATGAAAGTCAATGGCATTCTAACAAACCTAATTCAATCAAACGAAAGTCAATGGCATTCTAACAAACCTAATTGAATCAAATGAAAGTCAACCACATTCAAACAAAGCTAATAGAATCAAATGAAAGTTAACCACATTCAAACAAAGCTAATTTAAATCAAGTAAAATTCAAACACATTCAAACAAAGCTTTTTGAATCCAAAGAAAGTCAAAGGAGTTCAAAAAAGCTAATTGAATCAAGTGAAAGTCAAACAAATTCAAACATAGCTTTTTAAATCAAATGATTGTCAAATGCATTCAACGATACTAATTGAATCATATGAAAGTCAAACACATTCAAACAAATCTTTTTGAATCAAATGAAAGTCAAATGCATTCAACAGATCAAATTGAATCAATTAAAAGTCAACCACATTCAAACAAAGCTAATTAAATCCAATGGAAGGCAAACACATTCAAACAAAGCTATTTGAATCAAATGAAAGTCAAACACATTCACACAATGCTATCTGAATCAAATGAAAGTCAAATGCATTCAAAAAAGATAATTAAATCAAACGAAAGTCAACCACATTCAGACAAAGCTAATTGCATAAAATGAAAGTCAACAACATTCAAACAAAGCTAATTAAATCATATGAAAGTCAAATGCTTTGAAAAAAGCTAATTGAATCAAGTAAAAGTCCAAAGAATTCAAACAAAGCTTTTTGAATCAAATGATTGTCAAATGCATTCAACGAGGCTAAATGACTCATATGACAGTCAAACAAAACTTTTTGAATCAAATGAAAGTCAAATGCATTCAACAAAGCAAATTGACTCAATTGAAAGTTAACCACATTCAAGCAAAGCTAATTGAATCAAATGAAAGTCAAACACATTTAAACAAAGGTTTTTAAATCAAATGAAAGTTAAATGCATTCAAAAAAGCTAATTGAATCAAATGAAAGTCTAGGTAATTCAAACAAAGCTTTTTGAATCAAATGACTGTCAAATGCGTTCAACGATGCTAATTGAATCAAATGAAAGTCAAACACATTCAAACAAAGCTTTTTGAATCAAATGAAAGTCATATGCATTCAACAAAGCTAATTGAATCAAATGAAAGTCAATGGCATTCTAACAAACCTAATTAAATCAAACGAAAGTCAATGGCATTCTAACAAACCTAATTGAATCCAATGAAAGTCAACCACATTCAAACAAAGCTAATTGAATCAAATGAAAGTTAACCACATTCAAACAAAGCTAATTTAAATCAAGTGAAATTCAAACACATTCAAACAAAGCTTTTTGAATCCAAAGAAAGTCAAATGATTTCAAAAAAGCTAATTGAATCAAGAGAAAGTCAAACAAATTCAAACATAGCTTTTTGAATCAAATGATTGTCAAATGCATTCAACGATACTAATTGAATCATATGAAAGTCAAACACATTCAAACAAATCTTTTTGAATCGAATGAAAGTCAAATGCATTCAACAGATCAAATTGAATCAATTAAAAGTCAACCACATTCAAACAAAGCTATTTGAATCAAATGAAAGTCAAACACATTCAAACAATGCTATCTGAATCAAATGAAAGTTAAATGCATTCAAAAAAGATAATTAAATCAAACGAAAGTCAAACACATTCAGACAAAGCTAATAACATCAAATAAAAGTCAAAAACATACAAACAAAGCTAATTAAATCATATGAAAGTCAAGTGCTTTCAAAAAAGCTAATTGAATCAAGTAAAAGTCCAAAGAACTAAAACAAAGCTTTTTGAATCAAATGATTGTCAAATGCATTGAACGAGGCTAATTGAATCATATGACAGTCAAACAAAACTTTTTGAATCAAATGAAAGTCTAATGCATTCAACAAAGCAAATTGACTCAATTGAAAGTTAACCACATTCAAGTAAAGCTAATTGAATCAAATGAAACTCAAACACATTTAAACAAAGCTATTTGAACCAAATGAAAGTCAAACACATTCCAGAAATGCTATTTGAATCAAATGAAAGTGAAACGCAATAAAAAAAGGTATTTTAATCAAGGGAAAGTCAAAATCATTCAAACAAAGCTATTTGAATCAAATTAAAGTCAAACACATTCAAACAAAGCTTTTTGAATTAAATGAAAGTCAAATGCATTAAACAAAGCTAATTGATTCAAATGAAAATCAATCACATTCAAACAAAGCTAATTTAATCAAATGAAAATCAAACACATTCAAACAAAGCTTTTTCAATCAAATGAAATTCAAATGCATTCAAAATAGCGATTTAAATCAAGTGAAAGTCAAACAAAGCTTTTTGAATCAAATGATTGTCAAATCCGTTCAACGATGCTAATTGAATCATATGAAAGTCAAGCACATTCAAACAAATCTTTTTGAATCAACTGAAAGTCAAATGCAATTAAAAAAAATAATTAAATCAAGTGAAAGTCAATTACATTTAAACAAAGCTTTTTAAATCAAATGAAAGTTAAATGCATTCAAAAAAGCTAATTGAATCAAGTGAAAGTCTAGGTAATTCAAACAAAGCTTTTTGAATCAAATGACTGTCAAATGTGTTCAACGATGCTAATTGAATCAAATGAAAGTCAAACACATTCAAACAAAGCTTTTTGAATCAAATGAAAGTCATATGCATTCAACAAAGCTAATTGAATCAAATGAAAGTCAATGGCATTCTAACAAACCTAATTGAATCAAACAAAAGTCAATGGCATTCTAACAAACCTAATTGAATCAAATGAAAGTCAACCACATTCAAACAAAGCTAATTGAATCAAATGAAAGTTCACCACATTCAAACAAAGCTAATTTAAATCAAGTGAAATTCAAACACATTCAAACAAAGCTTTTTGAATCCAGAGAAAGTCAAATGAGTTCAAAAAAGCTAATTGAATCAAGTGAAAGTCAAACAAATTCAAACATAGCTTTTTGAATCAAATGATTGTCAAATGCATTTAACGATACTAATTGAATCATATGAAAGTAAAACACATTCAAACAAATCTTTTTGAATCAAATGAAAGTCAAATGCATTCAACAGATCAAATTGAATCAATTAAAAGTCAACCACATTCAAACAAAGCTAATTAAATCCAATGGAAGGCAAACCCTTTCAAACAAAGCTATTTGAATCAAATGAAAGTCAAACACATTCAAACTATGCTATCTGAATCAAATGAAAGTCAAATGCATTCAAAAAAGATAATTAAATCAAACGAAAGTCAAACACATTCAGACAAAGCTAATTGCATCAAATGAAAGTCAAAAACATTCAAACAAAGCTAATTAAATCATATGAAAGTCAAATGCTTTCAAAAAACCTAAAAGAATCAAGTAAAAGTCCAAAGAATTCAAACAAAGCTTTTTGAATCAAATGATTGTCAAATGCATACAACGAGGCTAATTGAATTAGATGACAGTCAAACAAAACTTTTTGAATCAAATGAAAGTCAAATGCATTCAACAAAGCAAATTGACTCAATTGAAAGTTAACCACATTCAAGCAAAGCTAATTGAATCAAATGAAAGTCAAACACATTTAAACAAAGCTCTTTGAACCAAATGAAAGTCAAACACATTCAAGAAATGCTATTTGAATCAAATGAAAGTCAAATGCATTCAAAAAAGGTATTTAAATCAAGTGAAAGTCAAAAACATTCAAACAATGCTATTTGAATCAAATTAAAGTCAAACACATTCAAACAAAACTTTTTGAATTAAATGAAAGTCAAATGCATTAAACAAAGCTAATTGATTCAAATGAAAGTCAATCACATTAGAACAAAGCTAATTTAATCAAACGAAAATCAAACACATTCAAACAAAGCTTTTTCAATCAAATGAAATTCAAATGCATTCAAAATAGCGATTTGAATCAAGTGAAAGTCAAACAAAGCTTTTTGAATCAAATGATTGTCAAAGTTCAACGATGCTAATTGAATCGTATGAAAGTCAAGCACATTCAAACAAATCTTTTTGAATCAACTGAAAGTCAAATGCAATTAAAAAAAAGTAATTAAATCAAGTGAAAGTCAATTACATTTAAACAAAGCTTTTTAAATCAAATGAAAGTTAAATGCATTCAAAAAAGCTAATTGAATCAAGTGAAAGTCTAGTAATTCAAACAAAGCTTTTTGAATCAAATGACTGTCAAATGTGTTCAACGATGCTAATTGAATCAAATGAAAGTCAAACACATTCAAACAAAGCTTTTTGAATCAAATGATTGTCAAATGCATTCAACGAGGCTAATTGAATCACATGACAGTCAAACAAAACTTTTTGAACAAATGAAAGTCAAATTCATTCAACAAAGCAAATTGACTCAATTGAAAGTTAACCACATTCAAGCAAAGCTAATTGAATCAAATGAAAGTCAAACACATTTAAACAAAGCTATTTGAACCAAATGAAAGTCAAACACATTCAAGAAATGCTATTTGAATCAAATGAAAGTCATACGCATTCAAAAAAGGTATTTAAATCAAGTGAAAGTCAAAAACATTCAAACAAAGCTGTTTGAATCAAATTAAAGTCAAACACATTCAAACAAAGCTTTTTGAATGAAATGAAAGTCAAATGCATTAAACAAAGCTAATTGATTCAAATGAAAGTCAATCACATTCAAACAAAGCTAATTTAATCAAATGAAAATCAAACACATTCAAACAAAGCTTTTTCAATCAAATGAAATTCAAATGCATTCAAAATAGCGATTTGAATCAAGTGAAAGTCAAACAAAGCTTTTTGAATCAAATGATTGTCAAGTCCGTTCAACGATGGTAATTGAATCGTATGAAAGTCAAGCACATTCAAACAAATCTTTTTGAATCAACTGAAAGTCAAATGCAATTAAAAAAAAGTAATTAAATCAAGTGAAAGTCAATTACATTTAAACAAAGCTTTTTAAATCAAATGAAAGTTAAATGCATTCAAAAAAGCTAATTGAATCAAGTGAAAGTCTAGGTAATTCAAACAAAGCTTTTTGAATCAAATGACTGTCAAATGTGTTCAACGATGCTAATTGAATCAAATGAAAGTCAAACACATTCAAACAAAGCTTTTTGAATCAAATGAAAGTCATATGCTTTCAACAAAGCTAATTGAATCAAATGAAAGTTATTGGCATTCTAACAAACCTAATTGAATCAAACGAAAGTCAATGGCATTCTAACAAACCTAATTGAATCAAATGAAAGTCAACCACATTCAAACAAAGCTAATTGAATCAAATGAAAGTTAACCACATTCGAACAAAGCTAATTTAAATCAAGTGAAATTCAAACACATTCAAACAAAGCTTTTTGAATCCAAAGAAAGTCAAATGAGTTCAAATAAGCTAATTGAATCAAGTGAAAGTCAAACAAATTCAAACATAGCTTTTTGAATCAAATGATTGTTAAATGCATTCAACGATACTAATTGAATCATATGAAAGTCAAACACATTCAAACAAATCTTTTTGAATCAAATGAAAGTCAAATGCATTCAACAGATCAAATTGAATCAATTAAAAGTCAACCACATTTAAACAAAGCTAATTAAATCCAATGGAAGGCAAACACATTCAAACAAAGCTATTTGAATCAAATGAAAGTCAAACACATTCAAACAATGCTATCTGAATCAAATGAAAGTCAAATGCATTCAAAAAAGATAATTAAATCAACCGAAAGTCAAACACATTCAAACAAAGCTAATTAAATCATACGAAAGTCAAATGCTTTCAAAAAAGCTATATGAATCAAGTAAAAGTCCAAAGAATTCAAACAAAGCTTTTTGAATCAAATGATTGTCAAATGCATTCAACGAGGCTAATTAAATCAGATGACAGTCAAACAAAACTTTTTGAAACAAATGAAAGTCAAATTCATTCAACAAAGCAAATTGACTCAATTGAAAGTTAACCACATTCAAGCAAAGCTAATTGAATCAAAAGAAAGTCAAACACATTTAAACAAAGCTATTTGAACCAAATGAAAGTCAAACACATTCAAGAAATGCTATTTGAATCAAATGAAAGTCATACGCATTCAAAAAAGGTATTTAAATCAAGTGAAAGTCAAAAACATTCAAACAAAGCTGTTTGAATCAAATTAAAGTCAAACACATTCAAACAAAGATTTTTGAATTAAATGAAAGTCAAATGCATTAAACAAAGCTAATTGATTCAAATGAAAGTCAATCACATTCAAACAAAGCTAATTTAATCAAATGAAAATCAAACACATTCAAACAAAGCTTTTTCAATCAAATGATATTCAAATGCATTCAAAATAGCGATTTGAATCAAGTGAAAGTCAAACAAAGATTTTTGAATCAAATGATTGTCAAATCCGTTCAACGATGCTAATTGAATCGTATGAAAGTGAAGCACATTCAAACAAATCTTTTGAATCAACTGAAAGTCAAATGCAATTAAAAAAAAGTAATTAAATCAAGTGAAAGTCAATTACATTTAAACAAAGCTATTTAAATCAAATGAAAGTTAAATGCATTCAAAAAAGCTAATTGAATCAAGTGAAAGTCTAGGTAATTCAAACAAAGCTTTTTGAATTAAATGACTGTCAAATGTGTTCAACGATGCTAATTGAATCAAATGAAAGTCAAACACATTCAAACAAAGCTATTTGAATCAAATGAAAGTCAAACACATTCAAACAATGCTATCTGAATCAAATGAAAGTCAAATGCATTCAAAAAAGATAATTAAATCAAACGAAAGTCAAACACATTCAGACAAAGCTAATTGCATCAAATGAAAGTCAAAAACATTCAAACAAAGCTAATTAAATCATATGAAAGTCAAATGCTTTCAAAAAAGCTAATTAAATCAAGTAAAAGTCTAAAGAATTCAAACAAAGCTTTTTGAATCAAATGATTGTGAAATGCATTCAACGAGGCTAATTGAATCAGATGACAGTCAAACAAAACTTTTTGAATCAAATGAAAGTCAAATGCATTCAACAAAGCAAATTGACTCAATTGAAAGTTAACCACATTCAAGCAAAGCTAATTGAATCAAAAGAAAGTCAAACACATTTAAACAAAGCTATTTGAACCAAATGAAAGTCAAACACATTCAAGAAATGCTATTTGAATCAAATGAAAGTCATACGCATTCAAAAAAGGTATTTAAATCAAGTGAAAGTCAAAAAACATTCAAACAAAGCTGTTTGAATCAAATTAAAGTCAAACACATTCAAACAAAGATTTTTGAATTAAATGAAAGTCAAATGCATTAAACAAAGCTAATTGATTCAAATGAAAGTCAATCACATTCAAACAAAGCTAATTTAATCAAATGAAAATCAAACACATTCAAACAAAGCTTTTTCAATCAAATGATATTCAAATGCATTCAAAATAGCGATTTGAATCAAGTGAAAGTCAAACAAAGATTTTTGAATCAAATGATTGTCAAATCCGTTCAACGATGCTAATTGAATCGTATGAAAGTGAAGCACATTCAAACAAATCTTTTGAATCAACTGAAAGTCAAATGCAATTAAAAAAAAGTAATTAAATCAAGTGAAAGTCAATTACATTTAAACAAAGCTATTTTAAATCAAATGAAAGTTAAATGCATTCAAAAAAGCTAATTGAATCAAGTGAAAGTCTAGGTAATTCAAACAAAGCTTTTTGAATTAAATGACTGTCAAATGTGTTCAACGATGCTAATTGAATCAAATGAAAGTCAAACACATTCAAACAAAGCTATTTGAATCAAATGAAAGTCAAACACATTCAAACAATGCTATCTGAATCAAATGAAAGTCAAATGCATTCAAAAAAGATAATTAAATCAAACGAAAGTCAAACACATTCAGACAAAGCTAATTGCATCAAATGAAAGTCAAAAACATTCAAACAAAGCTAATTAAATCATATGAAAGTCAAATGCTTTCAAAAAAGCTAATTGAATCAAGTAAAAGTCTAAAGAATTCAAACAAAGCTTTTTGAATCAAATGATTGTGAAATGCATTCAACGAGGCTAATTGAATCAGATGACAGTCAAACAAAACTTTTTGAATCAAATGAAAGTCAAATGCATTCAACAAAGCAAATTGACTCAATTGAAAGTTAACCACATTCAAGCAAAGCTAATTGAATCAAATGAAAGTCAAACACATTTAAACAAAGCTCTTTGAACCAAATGAAAGTCAAACACATTCAAGAAATGCTATTTGAATCAAATGAAAGTCAAACGCATTCAAAAAAGGTATTTAAATCAAGTGAAAGTAAAAAACATTCAAACAAAGCTATTTGAATCAAATTAAAGTCAAACACATTCAAACAAAGCTTTTTGAATTAAATGAATGTCAAATGCATTAAACAAAGCTAATTGATTCAAATGAAGGTCAATCACATTCAAACAAAGCTAATTTAATTAAATGAACATCAAACACATTCAAACAAAGCTTTTTCAATCAAATGAAATTCAAATGCATTCAAAATAGCGATTTGAATCAAGTGAAAGTCAAACAAAGCTTTTTGAATCAAATGATTGTCAAATCCGTTCAACGATGCTAGTTGAATCGTATGAAAGTCAAGCACATTCAAACAAATCTTTTTGAATCAACTGAAAGTCAAATGCAATTAAAAAAAAGTAATTAAATCAAGTGAAAGTCAGTTACATTTAAACAAAGCTTTTTAAACCAAATGAAAGTTAAATGCATTCAAAAAAGCTAATTGAATCAAGTGAAAGTCTAGGTAATTCAAACAAAGCTTTTTGAATCAAATGACTGTCAAATGTGTTCAACGATGCTAATTAAATCAAATGAAAGTCAAACACATTCAAACAAAGCTTTTTGAATCAAATGAAAGTCATATTCATTCAACAAAGCTAATTGAATCAAATGAAAGTCAATGGCATTCTAACAAACCTAATTGAATCAAACGAAAGTCAATGGCATTCTAACAAACCTAATTGAATCAAATGAAAGTCAACCACATTGAAACAAAGCTAATTGAATCAAATGAAAGTTAACCACATTCAAAGAAAGCTAATTTAAATCAAGTGAAATTCGAACACATTCAAACAAAGCTTTTTGAATCCAAAGAAAGTCAAATGAGTTCAAAAAAGCTAATTGAATCAAGTGAAAGTCAAACAAATTCAAACATAGCTTTTTGAATCAAATGATTGTCAAATGCATTCAACGATACTAATTGAATCATATGAAAGTCAAACACATTCAAACAAATCTTTTTGAATCAAATGAAAGTCAAATGCATTCAACAGATCAAATTGAATCAATTAAAAGTCAACCACATTCAAACAAAGCTAATAAAATCCAATGGAAGGCAAACACATTCAAACAAAGCTATTTGAATCAAATGAAAGTCAAACACATTCAAACAATGCTATCTGAATCAAATGAAAGTCAAATGCATTCAAAAAAGATAATTAAATCAAACGAAAGTCAAACACATTCAGACAAAGCTAATTGCATCAAATGAAAGTCAAAAACATTCAAACAAAGCTAATTAAATCATATGAAAGTCAAATGCTTTCAAAAAAGCTAATTGAATCAAGTAAAAGTCCAAAGAATTCAAACAAAGCTTTTTGAATCAAATGATTGTGAAATGCATTCAACGAGGCTAATTGAATCAGATGACAGTCAAACAAAACTTTTTGAATCAAATGAAATTGAAATGCATTCAACAAAGCAAATTGACTCAATTGAAAGTTAACCACATTGAAGCAAAGCTAATTGAATCAAATGAAAGTCAAACACATTTAAACAAAGCTATTTGAACCAAATGAAAGTCAAACACATTCAAGAAATGCTATTTGAATTAAATGAAAGTCAAACGCATTCAAAAAAGGTATTTAAATCAAGTGAAAGTCAAAAACATTCAAACAAAGCTATTTGAATCAAATTAAAGTCAAACACATTCAAACAAAGCTTTTTGAATTAAATGAAAGTCAAATGCATTAAACAAAGCTAATTGATTCAAATGAAAGTCAATCACATTCAAACAAAGCTAATTTAATCAAATGAAAATCAAACACATTCAAACAAAGTTTTTTCAATCAAATGAAATTCAAATGCATTCAAAATAGCGATTTGAATCAAGTGAAAGTAAAACAAAGCTTTTTGAATCAAATGATTGTCAAATCCGTTCAACGATGCTAATTGAATCGTATGAAAGTCAAGCACATTCAAACAAATCTTTTTGAATCAACTGAAAGTCAAATGCAATTAAAAAAAAGTAATTAAATCAAGTGAATGTCAATTACATTTAAACAAAGCTTTTTAAATCAAATGAAAGTTAAATGCATTCAAAAAAGCTAATTGAATCAAGTGAAAGTCTAGGTAATTCAAATAAAGCTTTTTGAATCAAATGTTTGTCAAATGTGTTCAACGATGCTAATTGAATCAAATGAAAGTCAAACACATTCAAACAAAGCTTTTTGAATCAAATGAAAGTCATATGCATTCAACAAAGCTAATTGAATCAAATGCAAGTCAATGGCATTCTAACAAACCTAATTGTATCAAACGAAAGTCAATGGCATTCTAACAAACCTAATTGAATCAAATGAAAGTCAATCACATTCAAACAAAGCTAATTGAATCAAATGAAAGTTAACCACATTCAAACAAAGCTAATTTAAATCAAGTGAAATTCAAACACATTCAAACAAAGCTTTTTGAATCCAAAGAAAGTCAAATGAGTTCAAAAAAGCTAATTGAATCAAGTGAAAGTCAAACAAATTCAAACATAGATTTTTGAATCAAATGATTGTCAAATGCATTCAACGATACTAATTGAATCATATGAAAGTAAAACACATTCAAACAAATCTTTTTGAATCAAATGAAAGTCAAATGCATTCAGCAGATCAAATTGAATCAATTAAAAGTCAACCACATTTAATCAAAGCTAATTAAATCCAATGGAAGGCAAACTCATTCAAACAAAGCTATTTGAATCAAATGAAAGTCAAACACATTCAAACAATGCTATCTGAATCAAATGAAAGTCAAATGCATTCAAAAAAGATAATTAAATCAAACGAAATTCAAACACATTCAGACAAAGCTAATTGCATCAAATGAAAGTCAAAAAACATTCAAACAAAGCTAATTAAATCATATGAAAGTCAAATGCTTTCAAAAAAGCTAATTGAATCAAGTAAAAGTCCAAAGAATTCAAACAAAGCTTTTTGAATCAAATGATTTTCAAATGCATTCAACGAGGCTAATTGAATCAGATGACAGTCAAACAAAACTTTTTGAATCAAATGAAAGTCAAATGCATTCAACAAAGCAAATTGACTCAATTGAAAGTTAACCACATTCAAGCAAAGCTAATTGAATCAAATGAAAGTCAAACACATTTAAACAAAGCTATTTGAACCAAATGAAAGTCAAACACATTCAAGAAATGCTATTTGAATCAAATGAAAGTCAAACGCATTCAAAAAAGGTATTTAAATCAAGTGAAAGTCAAAAACATTCAAACAAAGCTATTTGAATCAAATTAAAGTGAAACACATTCAAACAAAGCTTTTTGAATTAAATGAAAGTCAAATGCATTAAACAAAGCTAATTGATTCAAATGAAAGTCAATCACATTCAAACAAAGTTTTTTCAATCAAATGAAATTTAAATGCATTCAAAATAGCGATTTGAATCAAGTGAAAGTTAAACAAAGCTTTTTGAATCAAATGATTGTCAAATCCGTTCAACGATGCTAATTGAATCGTATGAAAGTCAAGCACATTCAAACAAATCTTTTTGAATCAACTGAAAGTCAAATGCAATTAAAAAAAGTAATTAAATCAAGTGAAAGTCAATTACATTTAAACAAAGCTTTTTAAATCAAATGAAAGTTAAATGCATTCAAAAAAGCTAATTGAATCAAGTGAAAGTCTAGGTAAATCAAACAAAGCTTTTTGAATCAAATGACTGTCAAATGTGTTCAACGATGCTAATTGAATCAAATGAAAGTCAAACACATTCAAACAAAGATTTTTGAATCAAATGAAAGTCATATGCATTCAACAAAGCTAATTGAATCAAATGAAAGTCAATGGCATTCTAACAAACCTAATTGAATCAAACGAAAGTCAATGGCATTCTAACAAACCTAATTGAATCAAATGAAAGTCAACCACATTCAAACAAAGCTAATTGAATCAAATGAAGTTAACCACATTCAAACAAAGCTAATTGAATCAAATGTTTGTCAAATGTGTTCAACGATGCTAATTGAATCAAATGAAAGTCAAACACATTCAAACAAAGCTTTTTGAATCAAATGAAAGTCATATGCATTCAACAAAGCTAATTGAATCAAATGAAAGTAATTGGCATTCTAACAAACCTAATTGAATCAAACGAAAGTCAATGGCATTCTAACAAACCTAATTGAATCAAATGAAAGTCAACCACATTCAAACAAAGCTAATTGAATCAAATGAAAGTTAACCACATTCGAACAAAACTAATTTAAATCAAGTGAAATTCAAACACATTCAAACAAAGCTTTTTGAATCTAAAGAAAGTCAAATGAGTTCAAAAAAGCTAATTGAATCAAGTGAAAGTCAAACAAATTCAAACATAGCTAATTGAATCCAATGATTGTCAAATGCATTCAACGATACTTATTGAATCATATGAAAGTCAAACACATTCAAACAAATCTTTTTGAATCAAATAAAAGTGAAATGCATTCAACAGATCAAATTGAATCAATTAAAAGTCAACCACATTCAAACAAAGCTAATTAAATCCAATGGAAGGCAAACACATTCAAACAAAGCTATTTGAATCAAATGAAAGTCAAACACATTCAAACAATGATATCTGAATCAAATGAAAGTCAAACGCATTCAAAAAAAATAATTAAATCAAACGAAAGTCAAACACATTCATACAAAGCTAATTGCATCAAATGAAAGTCAAAAACATTCAAACAAAGCTAATTAAATCATATGAAAGTCAAATGCTTTCAAAAAAGCTAATTGAATCAGGTAAAAGTCCAAAGAATTCAAACAAAGCTTTTTGAATCAAATGATTTTCAAATGCATTCAACGAGGCTAATTGAATCAGATGACAGTCAAACAAAACTTTTTGAATCAAATGAAAGTCAAATGCATTCAACAAAGCAAATTGACTCAATTGAAAGTTAACCACATTCAAGCAAAGCTAATTGAATCAAATGAAAGTCAAACACATTTAAACAAAGCTATTTGAACCAAATGAAAGTCAAACACATTCAAGAAATGCTATTTGAATCAAATGAAAGTCAAACGCATTCAAAAAAGGTATTTAAATCAAGTGAAAGTCAAAAACATTCAAACAAAGCTATTTGAATCAAATTAAAGTGAAACACATTCAAACAAAGCTTTTTGAATTAAATGAAAGTCAAATGCATTAAACAAAGCTAATTGATTCAAATGAAAGTCAATCACATTCAAACAAAGTTTTTTCAATCAAATGAAATTTAAATGCATTCAAAATAGCGATTTGAATCAAGTGAAAGTTAAACAAAGCTTTTTGAATCAAATGATTGTCAAATCCGTTCAACGATGCTAATTGAATCGTATGAAAGTCAAGCACATTCAAACAAATCTTTTTGAATCAACTGAAAGTCAAATGCAATTAAAAAAAGTAATTAAATCAAGTGAAAGTCAATTACATTTAAACAAAGCTTTTTAAATCAAATGAAAGTTAAATGCATTCAAAAAAGCTAATTGAATCAAGTGAAAGTCTAGGTAAATCAAACAAAGCTTTTTGAATCAAATGATTGTCAAATGTGTTCAACGATGCTAATTGAATCAAATGAAAGTCAAACACATTCAAACAAAGATTTTTGAATCAAATGAAAGTCATATGCATTCAACAAAGCTAATTGAATCAAATGAAAGTCAATGGCATTCTAACAAACCTAATTGAATCAAACGAAAGTCAATGGCATTCTAACAAACCTAATTGAATCAAATGAAAGTCAACCACATTCAAACAAAGCTAATTGAATCAAATGAAGTTAACCACATTCAAACAAAGCTAATTGAATCAAATGTTTGTCAAATGTGTTCAACGATGCTAATTGAATCAAATGAAAGTCAAACACATTCAAACAAAGCTTTTTGAATCAAATGAAAGTCATATGCATTCAACAAAGCTAATTGAATCAAATGAAAGTAATTGGCATTCTAACAAACCTAATTGAATCAAACGAAAGTCAATGGCATTCTAACAAACCTAATTGAATCAAATGAAAGTCAACCACATTCAAACAAAGCTAATTGAATCAAATGAAAGTTAACCACATTCGAACAAAACTAATTTAAATCAAGTGAAATTCAAACACATTCAAACAAAGCTTTTTGAATCTAAAGAAAGTCAAATGAGTTCAAAAAAGCTAATTGAATCAAGTGAAAGTCAAACAAATTCAAACATAGCTAATTGAATCCAATGATTGTCAAATGCATTCAACGATACTTATTGAATCATATGAAAGTCAAACACATTCAAACAAATCTTTTTGAATCAAATAAAAGTGAAATGCATTCAACAGATCAAATTGAATCAATTAAAAGTCAACCACATTCAAACAAAGCTAATTAAATCCAATGGAAGGCAAACACATTCAAACAAAGCTATTTGAATCAAATGAAAGTCAAACACATTCAAACAATGATATCTGAATCAAATGAAAGTCAAACGCATTCAAAAAAAATAATTAAATCAAACGAAAGTCAAACACATTCATACAAAGCTAATTGCATCAAATGAAAGTCAAAAACATTCAAACAAAGCTAATTAAATCATATGAAAGTCAAATGCTTTCAAAAAAGCTAATTGAATCAGGTAAAAGTCCAAAGAATTCAAACAAAGCTTTTTGAATCAAATGACTGTCAAATGCATTCAACGAGGCTAATTGAATCAGATGACAGTCAAACAAAACTTTTTGAAACAAATGAAAGTCAAATTCATTCAACAAAGCAAATTGACTCAATTGAAAGTTAACCACATTCAAGCAAAGCTAATAGAATCAAATGAAAGTCAAACACATTTAAACAAAGCTATTTGAACCAAATGAAAGTCAAACACATTCAAGAAATGCTATTTGAATCAAATGAAAGTCAAACGCATTCAAAAAAGGTATTTAAATCAAGTGAAAGTCAAAAACATTTAAACAAAGCTATTTGAATCAAATTAAAGTCAAACACATTCAAACAAAGCTTTTTGAATTAAATGAAAGTCAAATGCATTAAACAAAGCTAATTGATTCAAATGAAAGTCAATCACATTCAAACAAAGCTAATTTAATGAAATGAAAATCAAACACATTCAAACAAAGCTTTTTCAATCAAATGAAATTCAAATGCATTCAAAATAGCGATTTGAATCAAGTGAAAGTCAAACAAAGCTTTTTGAATCAAATGATTGTCAAATCCGTTCAACGATGCTAATTGAATCGTATGAAAGTCAAGCACATTCAAACAAATCTTTTTTAATCAACTCAAAGTCAAATGCAATTAAAAAAAAGTAATTAAATCAAGTGAAAGTCAATTACATTTAAACAAAGCTTTTTAAATCAAATGAAAGTTAAATGCATTCAAAAAAGCCAATTGAATCAAGTGAAAGTCTAGGTAATTCAAACAAAGCTTTTTGAATCAAATGACTGTCAAATGCGTTCAACGATGCTAATTAAATCAAATGAAAGTCAAACACATTCAAACAAAGCTTTTTGAATCAAATGAAAGTCATATGCATTCAATAAAGCTAATTGAATCAAATGAAAGTCAATGGCATTCTAACAAACCTAATTGAATCAAACGAAAGTCAATGGCATTCTAACAAACCTAATTGAATCAAATGAAAGTCAACCACATTCAAACAAAGCTAATTGAATCAAATGAAAGTTAACCAAATTCAAACAAAGCTAATTTAAATCATGTGAAATTCAAACACATTCAAACAAAGCTTTTTGAATCCAAAGAAAGTCAAATCAGTTCAAAAAAGCTAATTGAATCAAGTAAAAGTCAAACAAATTAAAACATAGCTTTTTGAATCAAATGATTGTCAAATGCATTCAACGATACTAATTGAATCATATGAAAGTCAAACACATTCAAACAAATCTTTTTGAATTAAATGAAAGTCAAATGCATTCAACAGATCAAATTGAATCAATTAAAAGTCAACCATATTCAAACAAAGCTAATTAAATCCAATGGAAGGCAAACACATTCAAACAAAGCTATTTGAATCAAATGAAAGTCAAACACATTCAAACAATGCTATCTGAATCAAATGAAAGTCAAATGCATTCAAAAAAGATAATTAAATCAAACGAAAGTCAAACACATTCAGACAAAGCTAATTGCATCAAATGAAAGTCAAAAACATTCAAACAAAGCTAATTAAATCATATGAAAGTCAAATGCTTTTAAAAAAGCTAATTGAATCAAGTAAAAGTCCAAAGAATTCAAACAAAGCTTTTTGAATCAAATGATTGTCAAATGCATTCAACGAGGCTAATTGAATCACATGACAGTCAAACAAAACTTTTTGAATCAAATGAAAATCAAATGCATTCAACAAAGCAAATTGACTCAATTGAAAGTTAACCACATTCAAGCAAAGCTAATTGAATCAAATGAAAGTCAAACACATTTAAGCAAAGCTATTTGAACCAAATGAAAGTCAAACACATTCAAGAAATGCTATTTGAATCAAATGAAAGTCAAACGCATTCAGAAAAGGTATTTAAATCAAGTGAAAGTAAAAAACATTCAAACAAAGCTATTTGAATCAAATTAAAGTCAAACACATTCAAAGAAAGCTTTTTGAATTAAATGAAAGTCAAATGCATTAAACAAAGCTAATTGATTCAAATGAAAGTCAATCACATTTAAACAAAGCTAATTTAATCAAATGAAAATCAAACACATTCAAACAAAGCTTTTTCAATCAAATGAAATTCAAATGCATTCAAAATAGCGATTTGAATCAAGTGAAAGTCAAACAAAGCTTTTTGAATCAAATGATTTTTCAAATCCGTTCAACGATTCTAATTGAATCATATGAAAGTCAAGCACATTCAAACAAATCTTTTTTAATCAACTGAAAGTCAAATGCAATTAAAAAAAAGTAATTAAATCAAGTGAAAGTCAATTACATTTAAACAAAGTTTTTTAAATCAAATGAAAGTTAAATGCATTCAAAAAAGCTAATTGAATCAAGTGAAAGTCTAGGTAATTCAAACAAAGCTTTTTGAATCAAATGACTGTCAAATGCGTTCAACGATGCTAATTGAATCAAATGAAAGTCAAACACATTCAAACAAAGCTTTTTGAATCAAATGAAAGTCATATGCATTCAACAAAGCTAATTGAATCAAATGAAAGTCTATGGCATTCTAACAAACCTAATTGAATCAAACGAAAGTCAATGGCATTCTAACAAACCTAATTGAATTAAATGAAAGTCAACCACATTCAAACAAAGCTAATTGAATCAAATGAAAGTTAACCACATTTAAACAAAGTGTTTCGGCGTTTTCTGATGTCCTGCGGGAGAGTTACAATTCCGAGACTGGAACCGGACGCCTGTACCTGCAAAACAAACGGATGCTGCGGATGATTGGAGATCCGCCTCCGACGGTCAAGTTAGTACTTGATTAAGGAGTAATTAATGCGGAAATAAAAGTGATTGGGTCTCTCTAGGTGAGAGTGTTAAATGTGCGTAATCCCCCTTAATGAGGATTAAGGGAGGTATTTATAACCTTGGGAAACGTGCCAATCCTAGGTTTAGGTTAACCTAGGGTTGATTGGGCTTCTCTCGGAAGTTGGGCCTAGGTGGCCGGTTTCTCCATTAGGCATGGAGGACGCCACATGTCATGACATAATACATCCGGGGTGGACAAATAGGCGTGTGCCACGTGGCAAACCCTGACAGTTCCAACTGGGGTACACTTGGCAGGACCTGATTGGCCCACGTGGCGCATTCCGATTGGTGGGAGCAAAATCCCCTAATCATTTGCCCCTCACTGGTGGCACGTGACTGGTCACGTGTTACCTGTGACAGGTGTCGCACTATGACAGGCAACGGCCTGCTACAAGTGTCACTCGGCGAAAGGCCGAGAGATTCTCCCGCCCAAATTTTGAATTTTGGAAGTGACCCTTCGACTTCTCACTTCGCCTATATAAGGGGGTGTTAACTTCAGTCATTTTCACATTTGAGAACTTTTAGAGAGAACATTCGGACCCCTAAACTTGCTCTGACATTTCGGACCCTCTCTGCCTACCGCCTGCTCTGACAAGCCGACTACACAAGATTTCCAAAACTCCGTCAACTTCACTCGTTCAAGTAACCGTCGGTTCTCTTACTCTTAATTTTTTCTTTATTTTATTCTTTTTTTGAAATGGCACCACGGAAGCACACGACACGACCTAGGTTAGTGATCAGCCGGTCACCGGGGACGGCTGAATCAAGGACTAGGAGTGCCGCCTGCCCTTTTCCGGACCCATCTTTTCCCTTTATACAAAGTTCGACTGTCTCTGTGTCTATGCAGAACATGATGGCCAGAACAAAAAGAACTGCTAGGATTTCGAACTCCGACGGCTCCTACCACAGGGTGCCGATTAGTGAAACATCTGACCAGGCGCCAGATGTGGAAGTGAACCAAAGGGGCTTGAAAGCCGACAGTTCTGAGGGAGGAGTGAAAGTGACCCCTTCCAATTTTACAGTTGACAAGTCTACATTCTCTCCTGCTCCTTTTGAAGGAGAGGAGGCGGGCCCCTCTGGGAGAGGGGAGGAGTCGTCCTCTTCGGACTCGTCAGAGGACGAATCCGAGTCTAACTCTTCTGGTCATGCTTCTCTTGACACAGAAGAGAAAAACAGCCGCCTACAAGAGGCGAGACTTTCTCACGCAGTTGAGAAGGGGACAATTGGGCGGAGCCATCCGCCTCTTACCGAGAGCAGAATACCCCCTACTACTGCACTGTCCCACGGGGCCGGATCACGGCCATGCGAGAGAAAGTGGGGAGCTTTATTGCGAACCACACAATGGGCCCCGACTTTTTAGTTTTCGTGCCGGATCCAGAAGACATAGTCGTCTGGCCGGCTGGTACTAGTTATGATGGCGCCTGCTTTGGCTGCTACGAGGCGGCCATCAGGGCTGGGCTGCACTTCCCACTACATTCGGCTGTTTAGCGGATCTTGGATGGGTATGAGTTGGGGTTATGGCAGTTAGCCCCAAACTCCTGGGTCAACGTACTCGGCTATGTGGCCGGGTGCGAACTGCACGGGGTGGAGCCAAACTTTGAGGCTTTCGCCCACATGAACTACCTCAGCCGGACCCCTAAGGCAGGCGGTACCGGCTGGTATCAATTGACGAGCCACAGAGGCTACCGCATGACAAGAGGTAAAGCAAACAAGTGGAAGGATTGGCGAAACACCTTCCTTATCATTGAAAGTTCAGACACAGAGCTGAACAAGCGCTTCAACAAGTGGAACAGGTATCCGCCTCTTCTTGCAGGCGGCCGCAGCATGCTGCCTGTTCCCCCCAAAGCCAAGAAAGAGATCCTGGATAAAGGACTCTTTAAAGTAGAGTCGAGGGTCGACTCTACTACAGGGGTACGAGAGCAAGTACCCCTGCACTGCGTCCCGAGCTTCAAATGGCTCTATGACGAGTACTTTCTGGCCGCCTGTGGCCTTAGCAGTCGGTGTTCAAGAGGTAGCCGGCTTGTCGAATACTCTGTTTTTCCATGCATTACTGTTATGACTTTTTATTAACTTTGCTATTTGTTTTTGCAGCGGACGCCATGAGCAAAATTACCGCCTCCAAGACTGCGGCGGCCATCTTGCGAGCCTCCATCATGCAACAATCCTCAACCGACTCCCCCAACAAGGGGGCGCCCTTGGTGAGCTCCGAACCTTTCACTCTCTTTTTGGAGTTGGGTTTATGCATATACTGACCGAGTGTTGTTGTTTTTTTTTTTTAGACGGGCACTCCAAGAGCCTCTTCTTCCCAACAGCCAGACTCCAAGACCCGGAGGACGACTGTTGCGAGCTCTCCTGGTTCTGCCAGGAAACATGCGGCGGCTGAGAAACAGCCGTCCACTCCTTCTAAAACTCCAATCGGGCCGCCTAGAAGTATGAAGCTGTCTTTGTGAATTTAGACTTGCTCCCTTCTTTACTAGGTCTAACTCGTTTGTTTATGATTGATGCAGCCGGCCCTCAGAAGCCGGACTTGGTCGAGGTGGCCAAGTCTGTGATCAAAGCCGTTCCTCCAGCTGAAAGGGAGGCGGTTAGGGGTGTCGGCACCCTTGACCTAGACGGGATTGCAGGGGTCCTTGCTGAGGTATACTTAGCATATTTTTGGTTATTTGAATTCCAGGACGCCTGTTTTTTGTTTGGAAACTGACGCCTGTTCCCTTTTACTTAGGCCCTGCTCCGAGTGAACGGCCTTCGCAAGCCGCTTGACAGGAAGAACAAAGAGGTAAAGGCTGCAAAAGCTATGGCCGCCTCTGACTGTGATAAGGCAATGTTTCAAATTGCCCAAAATGAGATTTTGACAATTGATATTCTTTATTATCAGGCGCAGGCTACTTCTGCTATCCGGGCTCAGTTAGAGGCGGCCCAGAAGAAAAATAATGAGCTGGAGGCGACCATCAACAATCTCAAGGCCAAGCTGAGACCTCTTCGCCAAAAAATGTCCTCATACAACACCTTGGAGAAACCCTTGGCGCACGTTAAGGAACGCCTGGTGACCCAGGAGAAGAGTCTTACTCAGGAGCTCTCGACAAAGGCCGAGCAAGAAAAAGAAAGAGCTGGTCCGGGAGATGATGGAAGACTCTACTCAAATCCAGCGCCTGACCTGGGGCCGCCTCTTCCCCAATGCCGACTTTTCCTCCTGGGAAAAAACGTACCGCCAGTGTTCTGATAGATATAATCAAGAGATCCTGGCGGCTGCTGAGGACGAGGCGTTGGAGGAGGAGGAGCCGGTAGTGGCGCTTGTGCCGCTTGGGGGTGATGCATCGAAGAAGGATGCAGCTGAAGCCGAGTCCAACAAAAAGAGTGCTGACTAGGCGGCAGCTGCTATTATTGAAGATCTGTCCCCTTCTTAAGCTTTATGTCTTCTTTTCAACGGCCTGCGTGCCGTTTGTTTCTATTTACCCAGCCAGGGGGCCGGGGTTCTAAATATTTTTCCGGTCTTCATGACCGGCTTCCTTTTGTATCTTTTACCCAGCCAAGGGGCCGGGGGTATGAATGTTTATGCCAGTCCTTCGAATTTGTTTCGTTTTGAATTTGTTAAAATTTGTGAAGTATCGAAATTCTGATATCCAATTGCATACTTATAACCGACTGTTTTGCATGGCCGGTAGTTGCGGACAGGTACAAGGTAGTTAATCACACCACCTACGACCCTAGACGACTAGTTGTCTGTTTCCAGGCTAAGCGATCAGTCGGCCACTTTAAAGACTGGATCCCTTTATCCAAGTAGGAAGGTGGTTTCCTACCTGCCTTGCTTTTTTTGTTGTTTTTTAAGCTAGAGACTCTAGTCGGTTCAGGCCGACTATTTCCCGCCACATTTAACCTAGTGCGAACAGGCGCTGTATGAACACCTTTTTAGTCTCATACTAAATTTTCAAGGAGTGACCAAGTAAACATGATTGTTACCTAGTCGCCGAGTAACTGAGTAGTAGAGGTTTCAAGCGGTGGGTATCGGTTGCTCCCCTTTATTTTCCAATGTTTGTTGGCTATTAAATCATAAGATACCGACTGTTCTTATCCCAAGTAGTTCAGTCGGTTGGTTGACACGGATGGTTACTGCGAACAGTTGTTTGACCTGATTAGTCGGTTAAGTGAGGGGTAGCCTTGTCCGGGAAACGGCTACGTGTTGACTTTGTTAGACAGTCGTATAGGTGCCGTGTAATGATTTTATAGAACAATGTTCCACCCAAAAGGGAGCTGCTCTCTGCGACGAATTTCATCCGGATGGATGCCGTCGGACGCCTGGTACAAATGTTGGAACAGGTCGAATTGAACTTATATTTGGATCAGTTGGCTTGGCGCCTGGTCTGATCATTTTAGCTATGAGCCTTTGATAGTTCTTGGTGAACTGTGTTATGGGAGAGTAGCCGGTTGTATGAAACAAGCGGCGTGCCCCTCTTAAGTAAGAATGAAAAAATAAACATGGAGAGTAGCCGACTATTTGTCAGTAGGAATGCCCCTCTTAAGTAAGAATGAAAAATTAAACATGGAGAGTAGCCGACTGTTTGTCAGTAGGCATGCCCCTCTTAGTAAAAATTGAATGAAACATCAAACTTTTATTAAGTAGCCCTCGACTATTTACATTATTCAAAGAAATATTTCTTAAGATTATCTACATTCCAGGTTCGAGGCAATGGTTGGCCGTCTGGTGTTTCCAGACGGTAGGTACCGTCCCTGACCTCTTCATAGATTCGGTAGGGTCCTTCCCAGTTGGAGTTAATTTGCCAAACTCATTAGCCCTACCAACTGCTTCCATTTTTCTAAGTACAAAGTCCCCCACTTTGAGTGGACGCCTGTGTACTTTTTTGTTGTATGATCTAGTCATTCTCAGGCGGTAAATTTCATGGCGCAAGACAGCATTACCCCTCCTTTCTGGAGTGAGTCTAATGCCAGGCGCATGGCTTCCCAGTTTTCCTCTTCGTCATATAGCATTACTCGAAGAGTCGGCTCGTAGTGTTCTATTGGAAGAACAGCTTCCGCACCATAAGTTAGGAGGAATGGAGTTTCTCCAGTCGCCCCTTTTTCAGTTTTCCTAATGGCCCAGAGAACATGTGGTAATTCATCCGCCTATAGGCCGCCTGCTCGTTCAATCTTTTTCTTGAGACCGTCTGAGATGATTTTATTAAAGGCTTCTACCTGGCCATTTGCTTGTGGACGGTCGACTGATGCAAAGTGGTGTGCAATTCCTTGGTCACCCAACCAGCTTTTGAAACCGGCGTCTCAAATTGGGGACCATTATCAAAAAACCATAGACATGGGACCCCGAACCGAGTGATGACATTTTTCCAGATGAATGAAATTACATCCTTCGTCTTGATTCCCTTTACAGCCTCCGCCTCCACCCATTTAGTGAAGTAGTCGACTGCAACAAGTATGTACCTCCTTCCGCCTGTAGCAGGCTTATAGGACCCAAAATATCCATGCCCCACTTAGCAAACGGTAGTGGGCTATGAATGGTAGTGAGGGTCAGTAGCCGGACGGTGAATTAGTTTTCCAAACCTTTGGCACTTGTCACATTTTTTCGCCATCTCCATTGCATCTGCTTCTAAAGTAGGCCAAAAGTAGCCCTGCCGCCTTTTCCGTTGAGCAAGCGACCTACCGCCTATATGGGAAGCGCAGTAACCAGAGTGAAGATCGTCTAGTATCTCTCGTCCCTTTTCTGGAGTAACACACTTTAAGTAGGGTTGAAGGTACCCTCTTTTGTGAAGTTCTCCCTTTATCATTTCAAAACTGGCTGCCCGTTTTTTCAGCGCTGCCGCCTGGTGATGATCATCCGGCAGGGGTACCGTCTGTCAGATATGCCCTGATTGGATCCATCTAGGTTGAGCTTCTGTCTAGGATTCCAATAGGGTCTTCCTCGACGCTTCTCTTCTCCATTACTTCCCAAAAAACAGTTCGAGGAGTATCACAAGAGGCGGATGATGCTAATTTTGAAAGTGCATTCGCCTGGTTGTTTTCTGATCTCGGCACTTGAGTCAGATGAAAATCTTCAAGGATCTGACTGCCTGTCGTACCGCCTGTAAATACTTGATCATGGCCGGATGGGTTGCTTCGTATTCGCCATTATACTGACTCACTATCAATTGTGAATCGGAACATGCGTCTATCTTTCGTGCCCCTGCCGCCTTGCACATGCGGATTCCGGCTAGTAAAGCTTCATATTCTGCCTCATTGTTTGAGGCTGAAAACTGAAGCGTGGAGCATACTCGTACTTGTCGCCCTCTGGCGACTGACATATGACGCCAGCTCCACAACCATTTGAAGTAGAGCTTCCATCCACATATGCCTTCCAGACTTGGTCTGGATCTCGAGAATCAGGGGGACGAGTCATCTCAACAATAAAGTCAGCAAAGGCTTGCCCCTTCACCGCTTTTCTAGGCTCGAAAGTAACCTCGAGGCTCTGTATTTCTATGGCCCATTTGATCATCCGACCTGACGACTCCATGGTGGTCAGTGGCCGCTTGATAGGTTGATCTGTATACACGACGACTGCATGTGCCAAAAAAGTAGGGCTTCAATTTTTTAACAGCCATGAAGAGCGCAAGACCAAATTTCTCCATAAAGGATACCTCAACTCGGCATTTTTTAGTACATGACTGACAAAGTAGACCGGTAGCTGACAGCCGTCTCTTTCAGCCTCGGCAAGAATGCAAGTGAACTTTCAATTTCACTTGACAGCCGACAAAGTA
>NW_018743154.1:0-29358 GCF_001683475.1 Chenopodium quinoa
AAAGGGTGAAGAACAGGTTGCCCACTAGTGGTTATGGTTGCTACTAATTGGTTTAAATTGACGTATATTGCTGTTTAGTCTTCCTCCTAATCAATGGGTATTAGTGAGGGGTGTGCACACTAGGGACATTCTGTTTAATTTATGGCCATTTAGGGTTACGCGCGACCCTCTGTAAAGTAGGTGGTGACAGGGACTAGTCCCGGCTTACTGGCGTTCTCTTTCCCTTTCTTAACTAAAGTAATAATGTTTATGTGACAACTTGATTTTGACTTATTATAATGTCGATAAAATTGTCTTGTATAAATTTTTTCGAACCAAAAATTATTATTTTACGGGATGGAGTTGGAATTACTCAGTTTATCTGATTTTGGGAGTTTCCTCTCTTTTCTTGTTTCTGATTCATTTTGCAGGTTGGTAAAAGGGCACTCGGTTACGTGTGAGGAGACGTTAGAATAATCACGTAGCTAAGACAATTTAGTTAATTCTGAACTTAGTTATTTTTCTTTTATTTAATGTTTTAAATGTTTTACAGTTTGGATGTAACGACTATTTTATTCTTGTCGCCACTTAGATCACTTAGTTATAAATGGTATTTCGTTTTGCTTTGCATTTATTTTCTATGGAAAATAAGTGTAGCAGTAACACTCCCAAGGTTCGATGGTCGGTTTTGAAAGAAAAGGGTTACTCTTATTGTTTACAATGACCCGAATTTTGGGGGTGTTACAAATTGGTATCAGAGCCAGGTTTTTCAAAATTTAGGGACTAAAATGAATTAAAGTAAAGACTTAGGATTAAAACTTGTACATAAGTTTTGTAAATTGATTTAAGCTTAGGAAAGTTGTGAGTGTGGGAATCACGATAAGGGATCTATGTGTTTTACAGTACTTATTTAATTAATTATGATGTGGTTATTTATTTTCTTAGACGATGGTACGAGAACGTAGAACGGCAAGAAAGTCCAGTGCTAGGAAGAGTACAATGGTATTACCCGATTCTCCCTATGTGATCCGTATGAAGTATAATAAAGACATTCGACATTATGTCTACCGTTTGAATCTTTGCATTGAACATTTTCATTACAATGTACTTGAGGGCCAATCCGATTACCTCACTCCGGAGAGACGATCTCAAATTCTTTTACACACACTATGTGTGAGGGGACCCTATTCTCAACTTAAGAAGAAGTATGCTGATTTATATATTGAAGGTCAACCAAATGATAAATATTATTATAATGGAAGATGGATCCTTACTATGGAATACCTGGAGAGAGCAATGATGGAAGCTAAGCGGGAATATGACTATAACTTGGATGATGATGGGGAGGAGGAGCCTCAGGAAAATGAAGCTCGTGAGAGTCAAGGGGAAAATGATGATTGAAAATTTTTAGTTGCATTTATCTAATAATTTTATAATACCTTTACAAATAAAGCTAGTTATTATGATTAGAAACTATAATGTAGTTTTCGTTTATTTGCAACTAGTAGTTTATCGAAATAATTAACACTAGCTAGTGTGCTACTTTAAAGATGATTTTCATTTTGTCTTGATTTTTGCAATTAAAATATTTTCGATAAGCATATTTATGATATTTTATTTTATGATTATTAATTAACTTAATAAAGTAGTAATAATTTCATTTTTATTGCATTTGTATAAAACAAAACCCCTATTTTCTTGTGCTTACTTTAGTCAAGTATAGTAATGACGGGGTTGAGTATAGTAGGATCACAAGAGCAATGCGCGAACCTATAGTTTAATGCTAAGTTGATGCATTATTTGTTTTGGAAATTGGCCGACTCTATGAATGTTATCGAGATTTAATAAATGCTTAATTCTTGTATATATGTACTAATGATGTGTTACATAAAAGAATGTGGTTGTTAATTTAATTGCAATTCACACGATCTAAATAAATCGTGTTAAAATGTGTATGGTGGTAACACCAGTGTTGAAATTGTGCAGATTATGTATGCAAAATTACAACGTTTACACTAGGTCTCGTTCGAGAAGAACTGCACAAATGGCCGAGACTCCCGAACAACTTGCTGCAAGGTTGAGAGCTCTTGAGCAAATGAACCAGAACCTTGGAATGTTGTTGCAAAACCAGCTGAACAACAACAACCACAACAACAATGACAACGACCCTCAAGCTGCTATGGCTAAGAAACTTGCTGCATTGGAACCTCCACTATTTATGGGGAAGGAAGATCCCATGTTGGTTGAGAACTGGGTACGTGATTTTGACAAGATTTTTACTGCTGCCGGTACCCCTGACGCTCAGAAGGTGGACCAAGCCACATTCTATTTACGTGAGGCTGCTGATATTTGGTGGGAAAATGAAGGAGCCACCATAAGAGCTCAACAAAATTTTAATTGGGAGGCTTTTAAGAAAGCAATCAGGGATCGTTTCTTCCCTGAACATAGTAGGAGACAGAAGTACAGCGAGTTCAGTAGGTTTAACCAAACTGTTGGTATGAGTGTGCAGGAGTATGCTGAGAAATTCAATGAGTATGCTAGGTTTGTCCTAATGTAGTGCCTGATGAGAGATCCAAGGCTCAGAAGTTTGAAGATGGATTGACTTTTAGGATCCAAAAGAAGGTGATTGGGGCTGGTACTGCTGCTACATATAAGGAGGCCTACAATAGAGCTTGCAATATCGAAAGGATTTTGAAGCGAGAGCAGGAGGTCAAGGATAGGCACAAGAGGAAGGGGAATGGTGAGAGCTCATCGAACCATCAAGGGTATGATAAAAGACCACGACTCGGGGGTAATAGCAATGGGAACGATGGAAATGGTCAGCAGGGAGGTCGTGACAACAACAATCGAAGCAATAACCACCGGGGCCAAGGACAACAGAATCAGCAAGGATCTCGCAACCGACCATGTCGTAAATGTGACAAGAGTCATCCAGGACGCAACTGCAATGGAGATTTGCTTACTTGCTTTGAATGTGGGGAGGTTGGTCACAAGAAATTTGAGTGTCCAAAGAAGCAGAATGGCAATAATCAAGCTCAGAGGCAAGGTAACAACAATGGCAACAATGGAGGTGGTTATTGGAGGAACTCGAACTACAACAACCGCTTCAGTAACAACAATTCTCAGGGCCAAAATGGCAATGCTCAAGGAGGGAATGGACAGAACAACAACAATGGCGGAGGAAGCAACCACAATGGCAATGGTAGGACCAGTAATGGAAGAATCTATGTCATGAACCAGAGCGAGATTGACTCCAACGCTAACGTTGTGACGGGTACTTTTCTCGTGAACTCAAAACCTGCTTACTTACTTTTTGATTCTGGGGCATCTCACTCTTTTATAGCCACTTCTTTTGTGAATAAATATGCTTTAAAACCTTCATCTTTGTGTCAAACCAAACATAACAATTCCGTCTGGGGAGGTAATTCCTTGTAAGTCCCTATACCAAGGCATTCCAGATTAACATTGCTGAAACTGAGTTGCCTGCAAACCTTATTCAGTTTGACTTAACTGAATTTGACGTGATATTGGGAATGGATTGGCTTAGCGAGTACAAGGCTAGAATTGAGTGTCATACCCAAAAGGTGTCTCTTACGGGACCAAGGGGGAATAGAATCTCTTACCAGGGAGTTGTGTCAAAAACCAGGGATTAATATTGTGTCTGCCATGACTTTTCATTCTTATATCCGAAAGGGCTACCCTATATATTTATGTCATGTGCAAGATGTGAGTGTGGAAGAGAAGTCCATAGATCACATTCCAGTGGTGAGGGAGTTTCAAGATGTGTTTCCAAACGAAATCCCAGGGATGCCACCAATTAGGGAGATGGATTTCAAAATAGACTTAGTGCCTGGGACTGGAGCTATTTCTAAGGCACCATACAGAATGGCACCAGTAGAGATGAAAGAGCTGAAGGTACAATTAGAAGAGTTGTTGGAGAAGGGCTATATAAGGCCAAGTGTCTCACCGTGGGGAGCACCGGTTTTGTTTGTGAGGAAAAAGGACGGAACTTTAAGGTTGTGTATTGATTACCGAGAGTTGAATAATGTCACTATAAGGAACAAATATCCATTGCCCAGGATTGAGGACTTATTTGATCAGCTTAAAGGTGCGGGGATCTTTTCAAAAGATTGACTTGAGGACGGATACCATCAGTTGAGGATTGCTGAGGAAGATATACCAAAGACAGCCTTTCACACGAGAATACGGACATTATGAGTTCACCGTTATGCCTTTTGGACTCACTAATGCGCCGGCAGCTTTTATTGACCTCATGAATAGAACTTTTCAGCCAATATCTGGATAAGTTTGTGGTGGTATTCATAGATGATATTTTAGTGTACTCGAGGGATAGAGAAGAGCATAAAGGACATCTAAGAAAAGTGTTTGGAGATTCTTAGAGAAAAGAAGTTGTATGCCAAATTTTCAAAAATGTGAATTTTGGCTAGAGAAGGTAGCATTTCTAGGCCATGTGATCTCAAGGGAAGGAGTTGAGGTGGACCCATCTAAAATCCGGGCTGTTTCTGATTGGCCAAGACCAACAAGTGTGACTGAAGTAAGGAGTTTCTTAGGGCTTGCTGGATACTATAGGAGATTCGTGTAAGACTTTTCGAGGATAGCACAACCCTTAACAAATTCTGATGAAGAAAACTACTAAGTTCCAGTGGGATGAGAAATGTGAGCAATCTTTTCAAGAATTGAAGCGAAGACTTACCTCAGCACCAGTCTTAACCTTACCATCAGGGACTGAAGGGTTTGAAGTGTATAGTGACGCATCTAAGAATGGCTTTGGGTGTGTACTTATGCAACATGGGAAGGTTGTAGCTTATGCGTCGAGGCAGCTCAAGAAGCATGAACAGAATTACCTTACTCATGACCTGGAGTTGGGAGCTGTGGTATTTGCTCTTAAGATTTGGAGACATTACTTGTATGGTGTGAGATGTAAGGTGTATACGGACCATAAAAGTCTGAAATACATATTCACACAGAGTCATTTGAACATGAGACAAAGGAGATGGCTTGAGGTTCTAACCGATTACAACCCAGAGATTCTATATCACGAAGGAAAGGCGAACAAGGTAGCCGATGCTTTGAGTAGGAAAACAAGTCATACAGTAAACTTGATGATTTTTAGCCAAGGAACTTTGTGAAGAATTTAGGAAGTTGAACTTGGAAGTGATAGAGTATGGCCAGGTAAACGCGCAGTTGAATGCAATGTCGGTCAAACCTACCATATATGATGAGATTCGTGAGAAGCAAATGCTCGGTGAGTGGTTGACCAAGGTGAGAAAGATGAAAGAAGAAGGAGCAACAACTGAGTTTGATGTTGATGATAGTGGAACAGTGAAATACAAAGGGAGATGGTGTATTCCTAAAGATGAGGATCTCAAAAGGAAGATCTTAGAAGAAGCTCACAACACCCCGTACTCTGTACACCCGGGAGGAGATAAGCTCTATAAAGATCTTAAGCAGTATTTTTGGTGGGCCGAACATGAAGCGTGAAGTAGCTGAGTTTGTGGCCAAGTGCCTTACATGTCAGAAAGTGAAGATACAACATATGAGACCTGGAGGGAAACTGCAATCGTTAGATGTGCCAGGATGGAAGTGGGAGTCTATCTCTACGGATTTTGTGATGGGATTACCGCTTTCAAGGGCAGCAAAGAATGCTATTTGGGTCATAGTTGATCGTTTAACTAAGACAACAAGATTCATAGCAATAAAGGACACTTAGAATGTGAATCAGCTGGCAGACGCCTATGTGAAAGAAATTGTGAGACTACATGGAGTTGCTAAAGATATCATTTCAGACAGAGATCCCAGATTTTTATCAAAGTTTTGGGAATGTTTCAGCAAGCATTTGGCACTATCCTGAAGTTTAGCACAGCATTTCACCCTGCTACGGATGGACAAACAGAGAGAACAATTCAGACCCTGGAGGACATGTTGAGGCTTGTGTGATGGACTTTGGTGGATCGTGGGACGAAAGGTTACCTATGATCGAATTTTCATATAATAATAGTCATCATGCGAGCATAGGAATGGCACCTTATGAAGCATTGTATGGGAGAAAATGTAGAAGTCCCTTATGTTGGAGTGATATCAGTGAGTCTTTGACTTTGGGGCCAGAAATGATTGAAGAAACAACGAAGCAAGTTAGGCTCATACAGGCAAACATGAAGGCAGCTCAGGATCGACAAAAGTCATATGCAGACCAGAGTAGGAGAATAGTGGAATTTGAAGTCGGGGAAAAGGCCTTACTTAAGGTTTCACCTACTAAAGGAGTCATGCGGTTTGGTAGAAAAGGGAAACTAAGTCCTAGATACATTGGGCCGTATGAAGTATTAAAGAGAGTTGGAGAGGTGGCGTACCAACTAGCCTTACCCATGGAGTTAGCCAATGTTCACAATGTTTTTTCATGTTTCACAACTCCGAAAGTATGTTCATGACCCTACCCATGTTATCCAACCAGAGACTATTGAGCTAGATGAGACCTTAACCTTCGAAGAGCGCCCAGTGAAAATTCTTGATACCAAAACGAGAAACACTCGGAATAAGGCAGTAAAGATAGTTAAAGTGCTGTGGTCTAATCAGAATTCTGAAGAAGCAACTCAGGAAGCCGAGCATGATATGAAAAAGCGCTTACCCAGAACTTTTTGAACAGGTACTCTAAGTTTCGAGGTCGAAACTTTTAAAGGGGAGTAGAATGCAATACTAACTTAGCTTTGTCATCGTGCGAGCCTAATTTTGAGGGCTAACTTTAAAGTTCGAGGACGAACTTTCGTTTTTAGGGGAAGTAGATGTAATACACCAAATTTTTTATTATATTTAATCAACGATTTTTCTAGTATAAAGTTTAAATTTATAATTATTTTCAAATTTTATAAATTTTTTTTTTTAATAATTATTATTTTTATTTTCGGATAAAAAAAAAAAATCTGGTTTCCTATTTCGCAGAAACTGGTTTTGATAAAAAAAATAAATAAATTTTAAGCTTATCTTTTAGTAGGAACTTGTAACAAACTCAATTTGAATTGAGTTTTTATCTGACCTTTTGAATAAACTTCTAGAATATTTGAACCTAAGATTTCTAATTTATAAATACCTCTTGATAATACCGTACCTTATTGAACTCACAAAGCATCTACCCAAAACCATTGTTTTCACCACCATCTTAATTTCAGAAACTCATCTCCATCTTGGTAAGCAATTGATAGTCCCTTCAATGGTGGACTTAACCTTCAATTGATAGTTCCTCCGTTGTTAGATTCTTTTAAAAAGAAAAAAAATTGGACTTTGCTTCCTTATTTTATACAATTAGTGTATATATTTGTACTTACAGTGGTTTTTCATAAGAATTTTGTTTTTTTTTTAAAAAAAAATCGGAAGAAAGGAATAGCTTTATGGGTTTGTCAGTATGATGGGAGGAGTAAGATTGTTTACTCGTAATATATATAGTCACGATTTTGGTTTAGGGATTTCTTTTTGTTTTTATAAAACCGAACTTTACCAAACCTTAGTACTTCGTATGATTACACTTCGAGTATATTTTGTTTCTTTTCAGATTGCTAATCTAATAGCAAGTGGTGTATAGTATTACTAACTTAGACCTCGTTTATCTATTTATTTGTAGACGGAGGCTACTGGGTGAACGTTTCAGAGGTTACTTACCTTGAGATTTACGCGCAACTCAAGGTAATTTTTAATGTCCATCATCTTTAGAATCCCGTTAGGAAATTGTTTTAAATTATTGTGTGCCAACTATGTGCTTACGTAATTATACGTGGTGGATGTGTTTTCATATGATGTTATGGAATTATATTATATACTAGTTTTTCTATAATTGTGTACTAGTATGGTATTTTCGAAAATTTGATTATTTGGAATCGTATGAGTTTTTTTTTATATATAATTAAAATCGTGGAAATTGGATGATTGATTATATGTGATTGATGGTCTCCAAGGCCTATTGGGAAAATGAGTTGTAACTAGCATGTCTTGACTATGTTTTAAAAAATACTGAAGTTAAAATATTGTTACTTGGGATTAAATTGATTTTGTGCAATACTCGTGTGCAATGCGGGCCGGACAATTTAATCTATTAATATATACATTAAATTAAGAAGGGAAATGAAACCTGAAAGGGTGAAGAACAGGTTGCCCACTAGTGGTTATGGTTGCTACTAGTTGGTTTAAATTGACGTATATTGCTGTTTAGTCTTCCTCCTAATCAATGGGTATTAGTGAGGGGTGTGCACACTAGGGACATTCTGTTTAATTTATGGCCATTTAGGGTTACGCGCGACCCTCTGTAAAGTAGGTGGTGACAGGGACTAGTCCCGACTTACTGGCGTTCTCTTTCCCTTTCTTAACTAAAGTAATAATGTTTATGTGACAACTTGATTTTGACTTATTATAATGTCGATAAAATTGTCTTGTATAAATATTTTTCGAACCAAAATTATTATTTTACGGGATGGAGTTGGAATTACTCAGTTTATCTTATTTTGGGAGTTTCCTCTCTTTTCTTGTTTCTGATTTCATTTTGCAGGTTGGTAAAAGGGCACTCAGTTACGTGTGAGGAGACGTTAGAATAATCACGTAGCTAAGACAATTTAGTTAATTCTGAACTTAGTTATTTTTCTTTTATTTAATGTTTTAAATGTTTTACAGTTTGGATGTAACGACTATTTTATTCTTGTCGCCACTTAGATCACTTAGTTATAAATGGTATTTCGTTTTGCTTTGCATTTATTTTCTATGGAAAATAAGTGTAGCAGTAACACTCCCAAGGTTCGATGGTCGGTTTTGAAAGAAAATAGTTACTCTTATTGTTTACAATGACCCGAATTTCAGGGGTATTACACGACATCTCCTTTAACCCACTCTATGCCCTCGGCGAAACCACCGCCCTCCTACCTTGCCCCCTCGCGAAACCACCCCCTCGCACCTTGCTCCCTCGCCAAACCACCCCCTTCCTACCCATTTCCCTTGTGAAACCCTTTCCCCGTCCGAAAACCCCTTCTTAGCCGCCTGTAAAGAGAGAGAGAAATAAAATCTCATCAAAATCGGGGGTAAGGAAATTGATGGGGTCGGATTCGATGGGGGAAGGGAATTGGGCCGGAATCGGGGGAAGAATAAGGGAAAGGACCGGAATTGTGGGGTGGGGTTGGGAAGGGGGGTAAGAATGTAGTGATTTTTGGTGAGGAGGGTGACTGGGAAGAGGGTTTTTCTTGTTTTAGGCTTTTTTTTTCTTTTTTTTTTCTTAACCGATAGAAATGCGACATATGTAATTTAAAAAAAAATTAAGGGTCATCTGGGACTTTTGGAAGCAAACTGACCCAACTAAAAATCCCAACTAAGGTTTATTATCTAATAATCACAATTATGGGGTAGTTTTCCACTAGTAGTCTCAACCGGTCATCAAATAATAGGTTTCTTTGACACGTGAGTGGTTCAATAAAAATACTAAAAAAAAAAATTAAAAAATTGAAAAAAAAAACCCTCACTTCCCCACCAGCCACCATCGCTCTTTTCCCTATCCTAATCGGAATCTGTCGGAAACCTCCCCCTTCCCCTTCCACCACCACTACACTGAAAACAACCCCCTTCACCAGCCCCACCCCTAAAACTGCCCCCTCCCTTCCCCCACTGCACCCTCAAAACCGCCTTTAACCCACCCCCGCCCTCCGTGAAACCACCGCCCTCCCATCTTGCCCCCTCGCGAAACCACCCCCTCGCACCTTGCTTCCTCGCAAAACCACCCCCCTTCCCACCCCTTACCCATGCGAAACCCTTTCCCTCGTCCGAAACCCTTTCCTAGCCGCTGATAAAGAGAGAGAGAAAAAAATCTCATCGGAATCGGGGGTAAGGAAATGGATGGGATGGATTCGAGGGTGGGGGAAGGGAATGGGGCAAAAATCGGGGGAAGAAGAAGAGAGTGGACTGAAATCGTAGGGTGGGGAAGGGAAAGGGGGTCGGAATGTGGCGGTTTTTGGTGAGGAGGGTTTCTGGGAAGAGGGTTTTTCTTTTTCTATTTTTGTAGTTTTTTTCCTATTTTTCTAGACCAATAGAAATGCGTTATATTGTAATTTAAAAATAAAAAATTAACCTACTTATCAGGTTATCGGTCATCCGGGACTTTTGGAAGCAAACTAACCCCATATGTGGATTATTAGAGAATAAACCTTATTTGAGATTATTAGAAGTAAATCACATATAGTTGGGATTATTAAAAGTTTTTAAATACACTTTAAAAATCCCAGTTATAAATGATTTACTTCTAATAGTCCTAATTAAGGTTTATTATCTAATAATCTCAATTATGGGTCGGGGTAAGTTTGCCACTAGTAGTCTCAACCGGTCATCAACCTAATATAACAGGTTTCTTTGACACGTGGCCATGTGAATGGTTAAAAAAAAATACTTAAACAAACAAAATTAAAAAAAAAAATCTCTCCTCCCTACCAGAGGCGGAGCTAGGTGGGGACAAGGGGGGACAACTGTCTCCTACGTTTTTTTTTTTAAAAAAGAATTAGTTTATGTATACATAATTTTGTGGATAATAATTGATATCAATCCAAACGGTGCAGTGGTCAAGCATCACTTGTAATAGCTTATGGACGCGGGATCAAACCTCCTTGTGAGTTCATTTAAGCTTTTACGCCTATTTGGTATTTGAGATGAGCAACTAATCAAGTACCGGAGTTCAATTCTTGTTGCAGACATTTAGCTTTTACCTCCAATCACCCCCAACTAACGGATTCCGTCCATATATCCGTTAGTGGGGCCTATCATGTACATGTGTCACCATATTATTGGGTAAAATTTATTAAAAAAAATAGAAAATAATAAATAAAAGAATAAAAAAATTTATAAAAAAACAACCTAACCACCAACCGACTCCCAGCCATCGTCAGACCGGCTCTTAGCCACCACTCCTAAAACCTTAATTAGCCACCACCAAATTTCAACCCCCTCCCTAGCCAACACCAAATTCTTACCCCTTCCTAGCCCCACACGAATTCCGACCAACCAAGGGGGGGGGGGGGAGGGGTTGATTTCGTTCCCGAAGGTTGGCATAGAAGAATCAGGGAGATGAAGAGGAAATGTCAAAAAGGCGGGCCCTACTAACAGATTTATGGACGGAATCCGTTAGTTGGTGGTGAAATCCAAATTTTAGAAATTTTGTTAGTGGTAAAATAAAACTTTAAAATATGGAGGTGGTAAAAGTCAATAAGTGTGTATTTGGAGGTGGTAAACGTCTAAATTTCCTTATATTATTTAATGGTCGAATTTTTCAAATATTCTAAATCCATAATCAAATACGTTTATGGAGGAAAATTTGGTGTATGATATCGGTATTTTGACTAAGTAGATCTCCGTATTTTGGATTTTTTGAGCCATTAAATTGTAACTATTTAAGTATCTGTTTGTTCCAACATTTTTGTCAAAACAAGCGATGTTCATTTGTCCCCCTTACAGAAATTTCTGGCTCCGCCACTGCTCCCTGCCAGCCCCCCCCCTAGCCCAGCCGGAATCCACAAGAAACCTCGCAAAAAACCTCCGCCTTCCCATTCCACCCCACCAAAAACAACCCCCTTCACTAGCCCCGCCCTCGAAACTGCGTTTAACCCATACCCTGCCCTCCACGAACCACTGCCCTCTCACCTTGCCCACTCGCGAAACCACCCCCTCGCTCCTTGCTCCCTCACAAAACCACCTCCCTTCCCACCCCTTGCCCTTGCGAAACCTTTTCTCCCATTCGAACCCCTTCTCATCTGTCAGTAAAGAGAGAGAAAGAGAGAAAAAATCTCATCAAATATCGGGGGTAAGGAAATGGATGGGGCCGAAATCGAGGGTGGGGGAAGGGAATAGGGCCAGAATCGGGGGAAGAAGAAGGGAAAAAGACCGAAATCGGGATGGGGAGGGGAACGAGGTCGGAATGTGGTGGTTTCTAGTGAGGAGGGTGGCGGGAAGAGGGTTTTTTTCTAGACAATAGAAATGCGACATATGTAATAAAAAAAATTAACCTTCTTATTAGGTTACCTGTAATACCCCGTATTTTTATACGTATTTTAATTCAAATTATTATTTTATGAATTATTTATGGTATTTTATTAATTTAAAAAGGTTTATTTTAATTAAAGGTCCATTTTTATTTATTTAATGGTTCTGAAAATATTTTATTTTATTATTATAAAACTTTGGGGTATACTATTTTATAAAAGGAAATTTAAGTCAATGATATTTACAGAAAGTCAAATGACTAGTTTGATTAGGAGAAGGAATCATTAAGGGTAGAAGAGAAAATGTAAGGTAGGAGGGTTTTGAGAGAGGGTATAAATACCCATCACATGGGAAAATTAAACCTTGCCCAAGGTGGAGATCGAATACCCAAAGGTAAATCTCTGTCTCTCTCCTCTTATTTCTCCTTTCCCCTTAATTTTTCCCCTCTCCTTTTTTCTCACATTGCACGACACACACACACACACCACCGCATGGGTGGCCAGCTGCCACCACCATCACCGACTGGCCACCACCAGCACTCGTCGGCAGCAGCAGCCGGTGGGAGGCGGCGGCAGCCGTCCTCCCTCTTTGGTTCGAACAAAAAAAAACTCTCTCTCTTTCTCTCTTGTTTTAAATTAATCTAGACTTGATTTAATTATTGAATTTAAGTTTTGTGATGATTTTTTATGATGATTGATTATGATTATTATGTATATAATTTTCAGATTTAGTTTTTTGAATTAAAAAGCCCCAAATTGAAAACCCTAGGTTTCTAAATTAATGTATGTTGATGGGAATTGATTGTAGATGATTGAAATTATTGAAATAGGTGTTTTAAATATAATTACAGCAATTTTACATGCTTTTATATAGCTGAAATTTGTATATAAAGGTTAGAATTATGTTTCTTGAAAGTAGAAGTTTTAAATTAATTTTCAGCTTGTTTTAGAGGGTTTATAAGTGATTTAAAGAGTGTATATATTGCTTGAAATTCATATTGAATATGTATTAATGTCTCTTTGTAATTTTGGGTTGTAGGAGACTTCCAAGTGAGTGACTTTATTTAGTCATGGCGATTTTGAGATCATATTCGAGGTACGTTCACGTACTCGGTAATTATTTAAGTGTATAGAAGCATGCTAGGCTTTGTTTAATTAATTTCAAGTTAGTATCATGATAGGTATTGATTGGAATTGTTGATTGGATTGATGTTGGTGATTGATTTGCAAAGTATGGATTATTTGTGGTGAATTAATAATTGGAATTAATTATATTGACATGTTGTGTATGAACTACACTTTTATTATTAGCATGATTGAGAGCATGTTTAACTAAAATAAATGTTTAATTGAGTTCGGAATATTGAAAGGGAATTTTATTATGGTTCATATAATTTTTATTGATGCTATAAGCATGGGAAATGAGCTATTTAAGTGTCTATGTACACGAGGATTAAATTACATTGTGGTGCCTAAGTGCACTTAATGTGTTATAAACACCGAGGGATAGGATTGTGGCGCATTATGTGTTTAAGGTGTTATTTAACACCGAGGTAGTTTAAAAAGGATTCAACATTAAATTTATGTGGTCACTAATTATTCAAGAATTAAATTGGTATGTTTGATTGCTTGAATGATTTATAATGATTGATTGTGTTATGGTTTGAGAGTCATCACCAAGTCTAAAAATATGTAAATAACGTAAAGTGAAAGAGATTACGCACCAAAACTCTTGGAACGTATATACCTTGAGTATGAACATATGGGGGGGAGTTATGAGGTTTTATATTTAACCATAACTTCTACTGGGAGTACAGGACGCTGTATATTCCTTTTTATCATGCGTAGGAATTCCGCCACTCACGAGTGGTTCTTTTATACTGGCACGGTTAGCTCTCGTGTTAGTACCCTTGTATTGGGGCAGGTTAGGGGGGAAACTCGTTTGATGCGTAATCAAATTAAATAAGCAAATCATTTGTTTATTAGTTGGTTATGTTGTATGCTTGTAAACAGGTGCAACAAGGTAAGTTGTGTGATGATAGGATGAAAGCATGTTAGTGTGTACTGTTTACGCTTATGTACTTAGCATTGCTGATTGTGTGTTGTATGTTTATTTGGCCTTGTCTTTATCTTGGCCCTACGACAACCCATTTCTAATGGCGAGTAGTGGGGACGAAGTAAAGAGAAGCTTTTCAGGTGTTGAAGCATATTCATGATGGGCATGAGTGAAGAGCGAATCATGTTTAGTTTCCTTAAGAATATGATGTGGTTTATTACTTTAATTATTATATATTTTGTTTGTGAGACTAACGCAAAGGTTTTTAAATATTTATTTCTATTTTATTAAGGGCCTACAATGGTTCCAAGTTGTAGGCTGACTTCGTTTAACTTTGGTTTGACTTTACTTTCGTTGGTTTGACTTTTTAAGTTGACTTGTTTTGAATGATTTTTAAAGATAGTCTTCCGCTGTGTGTCTTTGATAATTGCCTTAGCCGTTTTCACAGTGGCGGTAATGTCTTAGAATTTCTTATTTCAAATTTAAAAAGAACAAAACAGGTATTTTAAAGGAAGGGAATTTCTAGGGTGTTACAAAGTGGTATTTGAGACTTTTGGTTGAGATTTTTATTACCACTAAAGCCAAAAACGTGTTTTAAAGTATTTTGTTTTTAAACTTGGCCAAGTGTGTTTTAAAACTTGGCCAAGTGTTTATTTAATCAAGTAATTTTAAAAGTGAGTTATTTTATTTTACTTAAATGAGGACCGAATTTTTTTTTAGAAGAGGTCCGAATTTTTTTTTAATTTTTTTTATTTTGGGAGGAATTCAAATTTTTTTTTTATTTGGGAACATCCGAAATTTTTTTTTTAGTATTTCAAATTTTTTTTTATGGTGGCCGAATATTGTGGCCTTTTTGGGAATCTATTTTCGAATTTTTAGGGTTTCGAATTTTTTTTTTATGGTGGCCGAATATTGTGGCCTTTTTGGAAATCTATTTTCAAATTTTTTTTTTTTAAAAAAAAAGGAGTCAAAAATATTTTTAGTTTGTTCATTTTGTAGGAAAGCAAGGATTAAGGTAAGAATTATGTGTTAAAAGCTTTAAAAAGCATGTTGGTGAGCTTGAGTAGGAAAGAATTTGGGCATATAAGTTAGAAATAATCATGTTCTTGTATGCATTAATATTTAGGTTGTGATGTTTGATCATGTGAATTCATTGATTGGAAGTGATTAGGGGATTTTTCCCCACCAGTCACCATCTGACAAGTGGACCAATCAGGTTCTGCCATGTGTCCGTCACATGGGTCAATAGGAGCCTGCCACGTGTCAAGCAATGATCCGTCCACCATGGACCAATTACGACACGACACGTGTCCTTCCCATGACACCTGGGATAACCGGTCACCTAGGCCCAACTTCCGAGGGAAGCCCAATCAGCCCAAGGTTAACCTAAACCTAGATTGGCACGTTTCCCGAGGTTATAAATACCTCCCTTAATCCTCATTAAGGGAGATAACATGCTAACACGCAGATTACACACATTAAACACTCTCACCTAGAGAGACCCAATCACTTTAATTTCCGCATTAATTACTCCTTAATCAAGTACTAACTTGACCGTTGGAGGCGGAGCTCCCACCACCAGGAGTCTCCGTTGTTTTGCAGGTACAGGCGTCCGGTTCCAGTCTCGGAATTGTAACTCTCCCGCAGGACATCAGAAAACCCCGAAACATTTGGCGCCGTCTGTGGGGAGAGTACTTCTGAGATGGCATCCACGTTTGTACCGACTCCTGAAGAGATACGTCCCCTGGACGACCCTCTAGTTCAGTCGGACCACGATACTGAGAATGAATTTGAAGTTGAAGCTCACACAGCTTCAGACGGGACCCTAAGGGCCCGACGTACCCGTCATACCGAAAGGAGGGAACGGGAACATCTTCAAACTGGAAGTGAGCCAGCAGGCGCACCGCCTGTTCGGCAGCAGCCGACTGATGGGTCTGCTCCCATCACAAGGAACGAACTCATAACCTTCATGAGGGACTTCAAGGGAGAAATTCAAGAGTTGATCAACAAGAAGCCGCCTGCTCTGGACAAGGAGCAGTCGGCTAAGAAACCCTCCACTTCACAGAAGAGGAAGCTAGTTCAAGGGCGAGAGGCGACTCCTCATCCTAAATCTAGGAAGCAGGAGCCGACTGCCCTTGATTTCACAAAATACCGTTTTCCTACTCCAGGAAATAGGAAACCTGTTCGTCATATTCAGGCGGACGGGTCGAGGAAAACATACACAGACGCTCGGCTACTGCTAGAGCAGAAGAAGAGTGACCGATTGTCAGAGTCGGCCTCTACTTCAAACTTTCAAGACAGTCTGCGAAATACCTCGATGAGGCACACTCAGTCGTATCATGAGAGTCAGTCAGGCGGCACCTCCCGTCAGTCCGGCTTTCATAGCGACCAGGCGGTACCAAACTTACCGTTTGTACCGCAACAACAGTATTTTTTACAGCCACCTCCGTTTGGTGGACATGCAGCAAAAAAACGTCCAACCTATGGACTGGCAGCTACGGTTGCTTAGACTTGGCGAACAGCCGTCGGCCTTCTCCAAGGAAATTACTGAAGCCGCTCAGCCGGCCAAAGTGAAAAATGTACTAGTAGGCGCCTATGACGGCACTACTAACCCAGAAGACCATCTGATGGCATTCACCAACCTGATGTACCTTCAAGGGTTGGATGATCCCACTTGGTGCAAGTGTTTCCCAGCGACTCTCAAAGGAATCGCACAACAATGGTTCGGCAACCTGCCGACTGGTTGTGTAAATAGCTTCAGGACGCTTGCTTACTTATTCACCTCCAACTTCGCCATGAACATCCCTGCGAAGAAGACGACTCTTGATTTAGGAACAATTCAGCAAGGCGAGAAGGAGGGGCTTCGTTCTTACATCAGGCGGTTTAACCTGATGAGAATACAGATTCAAGGGTTACCGGATGAAGTAGCCTATACTGACTTTTTCAGAGGTCTCAAAGATGGGTCGACCTTCAAATTTGATTTGGTCCGAAAGAGGGTGGCGACTCTTCAAGAGGCCTTGATTGAAGCGGAAGCTTATATACAGGCGACTGATCTTTATAGTACGGTAAAACAGTCAGACGGGAGAAGGTCCGACAAAAGAGAAGGACGACAGAAACAGTCGTCAAGCAAAGACGAGAAGAGAAAAGAGGTCTGGGCGGCTGATTCCTCTAAACAGCCGGTCCAGAAAAAGAAAAAAGAATTCAAACCATACTCCCCAAAGTATGCGTTTAACAAGGATAGCCAGTTTATCCTAAAGGAAATCAAGGGACGGATCTCAATTGAGAAGCCGGTCCCCATGAAGGGTTCTGCAAACAACCGGAACCAAGAAAAATTATGTGCTTATCATGAAGATGTTGGTCATCACACCAATGAATGCATCAGTCTCATGCGGTATCTGGACCGCCTGGCTGAGCAAGGTGATCTTGACACTTATGTCAAGAAATCTACGGGGAACACTTCCTCAAAAAAGCAGTCGACCAAAAAGAATCAACAGGCCGACAGCTCCGATACAGATGATGCAGTCGTCTACACCATTGCAGGCGGCTTCTCAGGAGGCGGCCCCACTATTAGGGGCAACAAAGACAATATCAGGCGGTTAGATGTAAATTCCGTTCACCAAGAACAGCCCTCCAAATATTCATTTCCTGAGATTGTCATCACTGAAGAAGATCTAGGAGGGGTAAGAGGGCCGCATGACGACCCTATCGTTATTGAATGTAAAGTGGCCAACCAGAGAGTTGGCCGAATCCTCATAGATACCGGAAGCTCCTCAGATCTCATCAGTAGCAAATGTCTGTCGAAACTAAAATATCAGACTGATTGCATACATCCGGCATCCCACCCTTTAGTAGGGTTTGGAGGAGGAGTCGTCCACCCAGTGGGACGAGTGGATTTACCCATCCGCCTGGGCGAAAAAGGGGAAGGACGACACATGGTAGTCCGGTTCCTGGTAGTAAAAGAACTCTCGGCCTACAACATGATTCTGGGACGACCAACCCTGAATAATTCCAAGGCTGTTATAATCCCATCTCTTATGTTGCTCAAGTTTGAGAGGGATAATGGAACTGTCGGGTCCCTAAGGGGAGATCAGAGGATGGCCCGAGAGTGCTATCTCTCGGATGTCAAGCCCACTGTTATGGCCACTGGGTCGAGTGGTGGAAAAATAGACCTTGACAATGTCAAGGAGAGTGCGCCTGTTCAAGAAGCAGGCGGCAAGAAGAGAAAGGCATCCCAGACAGGGGCCGTAAGAAAAGACAGAAAATAGCAATCATTGGCAGAGGAGCGGTCGGATGAATTCCGCCCTCAGCCGGCTGGTGAGCATACGGACCTGATCTTAGACGACTCGCGTCCTGACCGAACAGTCAAAGTTGGGACGACTGCTCTGAGAGTCCTAGGTGACGACTTTCACAAACTATTGAAAGAATACAAGGACATCTTTGCATTCGAAGTCCACGAAATGCCAGGCATTAGTCCTGACCTGACGGTACATAAACTGGCTGTGGATCCGAAAAAGAAGCCGGTAAGGCAGAAGAAGCGGAACCATGGCGAAGAAAGAAGTCAGGCGGCAGCCGCCGAAGTTAAAAAATTACTTGATGCAGGGTTCATTCGGCAATGTTACTTCCCAGACTGGGTTGCAAATGTGGTGCTTGTTAAAAAGCCGAATGGCACCTGGCGAATGTGTGTAGACTACACAGACTTAAACAAGGCGTGCCCCAAAGACAGTTACCCTCTGCCTAAAATTGATAACCTGGTCGACTCAACAGCCGGCCATGCTTTGATGAGCTTTATGGACGCCTACTCTGGTTTCCATCAAATTCCGTTATGGAAGAAAGATCAGGAGAAGACGGCCTTCGTCACTGATCAGGGGTTATACTGTTACACGGTCATGCCGTTTGGTCTTAAGAATGCCCCGGCCACTTTCCAGCGAATGATAAATACTGTGTTCTTTGATCAAATTGGGAGAAATGTCGAGGCATATATTGATGATATGATTGTCAAGACTAAACTTCAGAAAGATCATCTGTCGGACCTCCGAGAAACTTTCGCCACACTCAGGCGGCACCATGTCATGCTCAATCCCAAGAAATGTGTCTTTGGAGTTGAGTCTGGGAAATTTCTCGGATTCCTTATCAATCAGAGAGGAATAGAGGCGAACCCTGAGAAGGTCCAGGCGGTCATTGACATGCAGTCGCCTCGTACCATCCGAGAGGTTCAGAAGTTAACAGGTTGTCTGGCGGCCTTGGGAAGATTTCTAAGCCGATCAGGCGACAAATGCCTATACTTTTTCCAGGCAATTAAGAAAAAGGCAAGGTTTGAATGGGGGCCGGATGCTGAGGCGGCCTTCCAGAAATTGAAAGTTCACTTGCATTCCTTGCCGAGGCTGGTCAGCCCTTTGCCCAAAGAAGTACTCTACATGTACCTGGCCGTCTCTGATCATGTGTTAAGCGATGTTCTCCTTGCTGAAAGAGACGGCTGTCAGCTCCCGGTCTACTTTGTCAGTCACGTACTGAAAAATGCCGAGTTGAGGTATCCCTTAGTGGAGAAATTTTGTCTTGCACTCTTCATGGCTGTTAAAAAATTGAAGCCCTACTTTTTGGCACATGCAGTCGTCGTGTATACAGACCAACCTATCAAGCGGCCACTGACCATCATGGAGTCGTCAGGCCGAATGATCAAATGGGCCATAGAAATTCAGAGCCTCGAAGTTACTTTCGAGCCTAGAAAAGCAGTGAAGGGGCAAGCCTTTGCTGACTTTATTGTTGAGATGACTCGTCCTCCGGACTCTCAAATTACAGACCAAGTCTGGAAGGTATATGTGGACGGAAGCTCTACTTTAAATGGTTGTGGAGCAGGCGTCATATGTCAGTCGCCAGAGGGCGACAGGTACGAGTATGCTCTACGCTTCAGTTTTCAGGCCTCAAACAATGAGGCAGAATATGAAGCTTTACTAGCCGGAATCCGCATGTGAAAGGCGGCAGGAGCAAGAAAAATAGACGCCTGTTCCGATTCACAATTGATAGTGAGTCAGTACAATGGCGAATACGAAGCAACTCATCCGGCCATGATCAAGTATTTACAGGCGGTCCGACAAGCAGTCGGCTCCCTTGAGGATTTCCATCTGACCCAAGTGCCGAGATCAGAAAACAACCAGGCGGATGCACTTTCAAAATTAGCATCATCCGCCTCCTGTGATACTCCTCGAACTGTTTTTTGGGAAGTAATGGAGAAGAGAAGCATCGAGGAAGACCCTATTGGAATCCTAGACAGAAGCTCAACCTGGATGGATCCAATCAGGGCATATCTGACAAACGGTACCCTGTCGGATGATCATCAACAGGCGGCAGCACTGAAAAAACGAGCAACCAGTTTTGAAATAATAAAGGGAGAACTTCACAAAAGGGGGTACCTTCAACCCTTCTTAAAGTGTGTTACTCCAGAAAAGGGACGAGAGATACTAGACGATCTTCACTCTGGTTACTGTGCTTCGCATATAGGCGGTAGGATGCTTGCTCAACGGGCAAGGCGGCAGGGCTACTTTTGGCCTACTTTAGAAGCAGATGCGATGGTGATGGTGAAAAAATGTGACAAGTGCCAAAGGTTTGGCAAACTAATTCACCGTCCGGCTACTGACCTCACTACCATTCATAGCCCACTACCATTTGCTAAGTGGGGCATGGATATTCTGGGTCCATATACGCCTGCTATAGGCGGAAGGAGGTACATACTTGTTGCCGTCGACTATTTCACTAAATGGGTAGAGGCGGAGGCTGTAAAGGGAATCAAGACGAAGGATGTAATTTCATTCATTTGGAAAAATGTCATCACTCGGTTCGGGGTTCCCATGTCTATGGTTTTTGATAATGGTCCCCAATTTGAGACGCCTGTTCTCAAAAGCTGGTTGGGTGACCAAGGAATTGCACACTACTTTGCATCTGTCGGCCGTCCACAGGCAAACGGCCAGGTAGAAGCCTTTAATAAAATCATCTCAGACGGTCTCAAGAAAAAGATTGAACGTGCAGGCGGCCTATGGGCGGATGAATTACCACATGTTCTCTGGGCCATTAGGACGACTGAAAAAGGGGCGACTGGAGAAACTCCATTCCTCCTAACTTATGGTGCGGAAGCTGTTCTTCCAATAGAACACTACGAGCCGACTCTTCGAGTAATGCTATATGACGAAGAGGCAAACTGGGAAGCCATGCGCCTGGCATTAGACTCACTTCCTGAAAGGAGGGGCAATGCTGTCTTGCGCCATGAAATTTACCGCCTGAGAATGACTAGATCATACAACAAAAAAGTACACAGGCGTCCACTCAAAGTGGGGGACTTTGTACTTAGAAAAATGGAAGCAGTTGGTAGGGCTAATGAGTGGCAAACTAACTCCCAACTGGGAAGGACCCTACCGAATCTGTGAAGAGGTCAGGGACGGTACCTACTGTCTGGGAACACCAGACGGACAACCGTTGCCTCGAACTTGGAATGTAGATAATCTTAAGAAATATTTCTTTTGAATGATGTAAATAGTCAAGGGCTACTTAATAAAAGTTTGCATAATATTCAATTTTGTACTAAGAGGGGCATGCCTGCTGACAAACAGTCGGCTACTCTCCATGTTTAATTTTGTACTTAAGAGGGGCAGGCCGCCTATACATTTACAGTCGGCTTACTCTCCATTAAGTATTTTACTCTCTTCAGAGGGGCATGCCGTCTGTACCTTTACAGTCGGCTACTCTCCATTGAGTATTTTACTCATATCTTTAGAGGGGCATGCCGCCTGTACCTTTACAGTCGGCTACTCTCCATTGAGTATTTTCCTCTATCTTCAGAGGGGCATGCCGCCTGTACCTTTACAGTCGGCTACTCTCCATTGAGTATTTTACTCTATCTTCAGAGGGGCATGCCGTCTGTACCTTTACAGTCGGCTACTCTCCATTGAGTATTTTACTCTATCTTCAGAGGGGCATGCCGCCTGTACCTTTACAGTCGGCTACTCTCCATTGAATATTTCTCTATCACCATAGGGGCATGCCGTCTGGACATATAGTCGGCTACTCTCCATAAAAGAGGGCTGACTGGTTCCAAACACACAGCCACCCCCCTTATACTTAACTAAAAATGATCAGGGCCTGGCCGACCCTGTGCCTAACAGGCGGCTACCCTCCTTTTACTTAGCACCTAAGTTCACCAAGAACTAACCAAGGCCACAGGCCAAATGATCAGACCAGGCGCCAAGGCAACTAATCCGATCTTCAAAACTAATACGACCTATCCCAACATCATAGCAGGCGTCCGGCGGCATCCCTCCGGATGAAATTCGTCGCAGAGAGCAGCTCCCTTTTGGGTGGAACATTGCTCTATAAACTAATTACACGGCACCTATACGACTGCCCCCAAGGGCAACCACGTAGCCGTTTTTGAGACAAGGATAACTCTATCACTAACCGAACCAGTGGTAGCAGTTGACATCTGAGTCAGATGACCGCCTGTATTACTTGGGATAAATGCAGGGGGTACCTCTTGAGTTAATAGCCAACAAACATTGGCGAATCAAAAGGTTCAGCCGGCCTCCGCCGCCTGGTACCTTTGCTACTCAAGCAGGAGTGACGGCGACTGGGTAACTCCAAAGTTAACTCATAGTCACTCTCTCAAACTTAGTATGGAGCCTAAAAGGTATGAGTCGTCCGCCTGTTTTTAGCAAACAGGGGCTCTCAACCACTACTCCTGCTAGGTTAACAACCTATGAGTTAAAAGCCAACAAACATTGGCAAATAAAGTGGAACAACCGGTACCAACCGCTTGATACCTCTACTACTCAGTTACTTGGCGACTAGGTAACAATCATGTTTACTTGGTCAAACCACTTTCCTACTTGGTTAATTTTACAAATGATAGGACCGCCTGCCTAAAGGGGATCCAGTCTTTAAAATGGTTCGAATACCGACTGGATAAATGGCCGACTGATCGTCTAGCCTGGAAACAGACAACCAGTCGTCCAGGAGCATAGGCGGCGTGACTAACTATCCGTACCCGTCTGCAACTATCGGCCATGTAAAATAGTCGGTATAGTGTACAATTGGATATCAGAATATTCAATACTTAAACAAATTTGAAGCAAAACAAAAATATTCATTAAAAAGAAGCCGGTCATTAAAGACCGGCAAAATATTCAGAGCCCCGGCCCCCTGGCCGGGTAAATACAAACAAACGGCACGCAGGCCGTGGAAAGAAGACATAAAGCTTAAGAAGGGGCAGATCTTCAATATCAGCAGCTGCCGCCTGGTCAGCACTCTTCTTGCTGGACTCGGCTTCAGCTGCATCCTTCTTTGATGCATTACCCCCAAGCGGCACAAGCGCCACTACCGACTGCTCCTCTTCCTTCAACGCCTCCTCCAACGCCTCTTCCTCAGCAGCCGCCAGGATCTCCTGATTATATCTATCAGAACACTGGCGGTAACGTTTTTTTCCCATGAGGCAAAGTCGGCATTGGGGAAGAGGCGGCCCCAAGTCATGCGCTGGATTTGAGCAGAGTCTTCCATCATCTCCCGGACCAGCTCTTTCTTTTCTTGCTCGGCCTTTTCCGAGAGCTCCTGAGTAAGACTCTTCTCCTGGGTCACCAGGCGTACCTTTACGCTCGCCAAGGATTTCTCCAAGGTTTCGTATGAGGACATCTTTTGGCGAAGAGGTCTCAGCTCGGCCTTGAGGTTGTTGATGGTCGCCTCCAGCTCGCTATTCCTCTTCTGGGCTGCCTCTAACTGAGCCCGGATAGCGGCGGTAGCCTGCGCCTGATAATAAAGAATATCAATGGTCAGAACTTCATTTTGGGCAATTTGAAACATTGCCTTATCAAAGTCAGAGGCGGCCATAGCTTTTGCAGCCTTTTACCTCTTTGTTCTTTCCGGTCAAGCGGCTTGCGAAGGCCGTTCACTCGGAGCAGGGCCTAAGTAAAAAGGGGAACAGGCGTCAGTTTCCAAACAAAAAGAAAACAGGCGTCCTGGAATTCAAATACTCAAAAATATGCTAAGTATACCTCAGCAAGGACCCCTGCAATCCCGTCTAGGTCAAGGGTGCCGACACCCTGACCGCCTCCCTTTCAGCTGGAGGAACGGCCTTGATCATAGACTTGGCCACCTCGACCAAGTCAGGCTCCTGAGGGCCGGCTGCATCAAGCATAAACAAACGGATTAGACCTAGTAAAGAAGGGAGCAAGTCTAAAATTTACAAGGACAATTTCATACTTCTAGGTGGCCCAGCTGGAGTTTTAGAAGAAGTGGCCGGCTGTTTCTTAGCCGCCGCATGTTTCCTGGCAGAACCAGGAGAGCTCGCAACAGTCGTCCTCCGGGCCTTGGGGTCCGGCTGTTGGGAAGAAAGAAGCTCTTGTAGCGCCCGTCTAAAAAAGAAGAAAAGAGTCAGTATATACATAAACACAACTCCAAAAAGAGGGTGAAAGGTTCGAAGCCCACCAAGGGTGCCCCCTTGTTGGGGGAGTCGGTTGAAGACTGTTGCATGATGGAGGCCCGCAACATGGCCGCCGCAGTCTTGGAGGCGGTAATTTTGCTCATGGCGTCCGCTGCAAAAACAAATAGCAAAGTTAATAAAAGTCATAACAAGAAATGCACGGAAAAGCAGAGTATTCGACAGGCCGGCTACCTCTTGAGCACCGACTGCTGAGGCCACAAGCGGCCAAAAAAGTACTCGTCGTAGAGCCATTTGAAGCTCGGGACGCAGTGCAGGGGTACTTGCTCTCGTACCCCTGAAGTAGAGTTCACCTTCGACTCTACTTTGAAGAGTCCTTTATCTAGGATCTCTTTCTTAGCCTTGGGGGGAACACGCGGCATGCTGCGGCCGCCTGCAAGAAGGGGCGGATTCCTGTTCCACCTGTTGAAGCGCTTGTTCAGCTCTGTGTCTGAACTCTCAATGATAAGGAAGGTGCTCCTCCAGTCCTTCCATTTGTTTGCTTTACCTCTCGTCATGAGGTAGCCCTGTGGCTCGTCAATTGATACCAAGCCGGTACCGCCTGCCTTAAGGGTCCGGCTGAGGTAGTTCATGTGGGCGAAAGCCTCGAAGCTCGGCTCCACCCCGTGCAGTTCGCACCACGGCCACATAGCCGAGTACGTTGACCCAGGAGTTCGGGGCTAACTGCCATAACCCCAACTCATACCCATCCAAGATCCGCTGAACAGCCGGATGTAGTGGGAAGCGCAGCCCAGCCTTGATGGCTGCCTCGTAGCAGCCAAAGCAGGCGCCATCATAACTGGTACCAGCCAGCCAGACGACTGTGTCTTCTGGATCCGGCACGAACACTAAAAAGCCGGGGCCCATTGTGTGGGTTTGCGATAAAGCTCTCCACTTTCTCTTGCATGGCCGTGATCCGGCCCCGAGGTACCGTGCAGTAAGTAGGGGGTATTTTGCTCTCGGTGAGAGGCGGATGGCTCCGCCCAATCGTCCCCCTTCTCAACTGCGTGAGAAAGTCTCGCCTCTTGTAGGCGACTGTTTTTCTCTTCTGTGTCCAGGGAAGCATGGCCAGAAGAGCTAGACTCGGAATCGTCCTCTGACGAGTCCGAAGAGGACGACTCCTCCCCTCTCCCGGAGGGGCCCGCCTCCTCTCCTGTAAAATGGGAAGGGGTCACTTTGACTCCTCCCTCAGAACTGCCGGCTTTCAAGCCCGCTTTGTTTCACTTCCACATCTGGCGCCTGGTCAGATGTTTCACTAATCGACACTCTGTGGGAGGAGCCGTCTGAGTTTGAGATCCTGGCAGTCCTTTTTTGTTCTGACCATCATGCTCTGCATAGACACATATACAGTCGGACTTTGTATAAAGGGCAAAGATGGGTCCAGAAAAGGGCAGGCGGCACTCCTAGTCCTAGATTCAGCCGTCCCCGGTGACCGGCTGATCAATAACCTAGGTCGTGTCGTGTGCTTCCGTGGTGCCATTTCAAAAAAAGAATAAAGTAAAGAGAAAATTAAGAGTAAGAAAACCGACGGTTTACCTGAACGAGTGACGATTGATGAAGTTTCTGAAAATCCTTTGTAGTCGGCTTGTCAAAGCAGGCGGTAGGCAGAAACGGTCCAAAATGTCAGAGGCAAGTTTCAGGGGTTCGAATGTTCTCTCACAAAGTTTTCAAGTGTGAAAATGACCGAAGTCAACACTCCTTTATATAGGCGAAGTGAGAAGGCGAAGGGTCACTTCCAGAATTCAAAATTTTGGCGGGAGAATCTCTCGGCCTCTCGCCGAGTGACACCTGTAGCAGGCCGTCGCCTGTTACAGGGCGATACCTGTCACAGATAACACGTGACCAGTCACGTGCCACCTGTGAGGGGCAAATGATTAGGGGATTTTTCCCACCAGTCACCATCTGACAAGTGGACCAATCAGGTTCCGCCATGTGTCCGTCACATGGGTCAATAGGAGCCTGCCACGTGTCAAGCAATGATCCGTCCACCATGGGACCAATTACGACACGACACGTGTCCTTCTCATGGACACCTGGGATAACCGGTCACTAGGCCCAACTTTCGAGGGAAGCCCAATCAGCCCAAGGTTAACCTAAACCTAGATTTGGCACCGTTTCCCGAGGTTATAAATACCTCCCTTAATCCTCATTAAGGGAGATAACATGCTAAACACGCAGATTACACACATTAAACACTCTCACCTAGAGAGACCCAATCACTTTAATTTCCGCATTAATTACTCCTTAATCAAGTACTAACTTGACCGTTGGAGGCGGAGCTCCCACCACCAGGAGTCTCCGTTGTTTTGCAGGTACAGGCGTCCGGTTCCAGTCTCGGAATTGTAACTCTCCCTGCAGGACATCAGAAAACCCCGAAACAGGAAGCATGTAATTATGTGACTAGAAAATAAGTGAGATTGTTTGATTGAACATTGAACCTATTCAAGCAAGAATTGTGTTCTATTATTTTCTTTGGGAATGAAATTCTTTTCTAAGTCTTTTCCTTTACAGGATGCCGATCTTTCCTAGCAAACACTCTCTAATTGGTACTCTAATTAAGAAAGAAAATGAACATCTTTTTGACTATGTCAAGAAAATTCGATTCTACTGTTCTCATATGAGCGATGTCCAAGGAGACAAGCTTTATGACCTTCCTGATCGTGTTTCAGTTATGATCATTCACTGTTTTCCAGATGAACCCCCATATCTTGCTGTCAAAGAAAAGTTATCTGATTTTTACTTTACCCGTGGACATCCCAAATTACTCCAAATACAAAGATTACTATGGCAGTAGTATCCTGATAATAGATACTTGATTTCTTTTCTCGTTAGAGTTGAGAAATATCATTGCGAGCGCTTACACATTCCATATCCGAATTACTACTATGATAATCAAGCAGGGAATGACTCCCCTTTCCACTAGTCATCAATCAGGAAATTCTTCTCCCACACAGGGTAATCAAGTAGGATCATATGGAGGGCAGGAGGAAGGAGAGCTAATGGATGAGAGTAACCATACTGTTGATAGTTCTATTATGGAGATTCCAAATCCAAATCCACCCCCAACTCCAATTATAATTGATATTAAGATGAAGAGTTCATTCAAGTAGAGCAAAATCCAGAGACACCTGAACCAATGGAGGAAGAAGATGATCCTGAATTCGATCCTGGAAGCTACAAACAATCGAAGGACAATGTTCGAAAGGACTAGATCTTTGTAGTTTCATTTCTCTTAGGATTATTAGTTTCATTTCCGCATTTTAATTATTTCAGTTTCAGTAAAGTAATAAGTGGCATGTCCACAGTGAGTCAACAAACCTATTGAGCGCGTAGGTTATTCGAACTCATTTCATTTCAATTTTCCATTCATTTTCTTACTCAGCAATAAAATTCTATTCATTTCCTTGTCAAATAATTTAGTTTAATGTCAAATAATTCATTTTGTTTCCAAATCATTCATTTTGTATCACTACTCCAATAAGCCATTTCTTACCCAAATATATTCCAATAATTCATTGATTTAAAGTCTCTGATCATCAATTTTCAAGCGCTGGTCACTGGTTTTGTTTGCATCGGAAATCATTTTAATTGAAAGGAAATTTGTTGATTTATGGTGTAATTTTGCTTTCGGTGTTTGAATTTGCGTTCGCTTCAATGGTGTTGCAGAGTACAAAGTCGGAGGAGGGTACGAAGCAGATGGAGTGTTTTTGTTGCTGCCGCCTACACCATTGCTGCTGCCTTGTGGTTTTTCCTGCTGTTGTTGATGTTGATTTGGATTCCCAGTTAAAGCCTTCTTTACCAATTCACAAACCAAACACAAAACCCCCCCTTAAAATTAAATTAAATCAAAAATTGATTGTAGATTAATTCACAAATTATACAAATGAATAAAAATTAAATGAGAAAGAAAGTAAAAAAACAAAAATGATGGAAAAATTAGAGTATGAGGAGAGAGAAAGTAGTATTACACCATGAGATTCAATAATGGAGGAAAAACAAAGAACAAAGAAATGAAAAGGGGGCACCGAAAATGGAGGGTGAGAGTTGGGCTGGTGGAGAGAGGAGGTGGGGTTTTATTTTTATTTTTTAAAAAAAATTATTTACTTTAAATTATTATATGGTTCAAAAATTAAAAAAAATAAAATTATTTAGGGAAATTCTACATAGTGACCCTCGAGATCCACACTTTCTATTTGGTGGAAAAAAAACCATAGTTTCTAGTGGCACTAAAGATTTGCAAAGCTTTATGTAGTGACCTTATTTCATTAAATTGGGCTTAACCAACGAATTATGGCTAACTTTTTAACTCAATATAGCAAATTTACTAACCTACCCTTAATGTTTTTTAAAAAAAACTTTTTTTTTTTTTTTTTTTTTTTTGTTTTCATTTTTCCCCTTCCTTCTTCTTCTTCCCTTTTCCCCTCCATAACTTCAGGCCACCTCCCCTCCCTCCTGCCCTTCCTTTTCCAGCTAAACGGCCACTTCCTCTCTCCCTGCCCAACATTCATTTCCGGCAGCAACCCAGAAGCCCAATCAGCCACAATGCACTACCATCAGCAGCGAAGTAGTGCGACCACCTCCCTGCGCGACCACCGTACCACGAGACCACCTCCCCGTGCGAGCCACCAGATCGCTCCCACCAATTAACCACAATTCACCACCATCAACAACACCTTTGTGCGACCCACCAGATCGCGCAACCACTGTACCACGCGAGCCACCAGATGCTTCCCTTTCATGCACTTTTTTGGTTTCCGGCAAACCCACCACCTTCCTTTCCCTTTCCGATTTTTGGCCACCCTACCCAAAAACCTTTTCTACTCAAAATTTCCCCAAGAAACCCCAACCACCCTACCCTCGAAACC
>NW_018743155.1:0-27500 GCF_001683475.1 Chenopodium quinoa
AGGACAACCACAACCACAACCACAATCGCAACGCTGAGGAATGACAATGTCGACCGTGCTCATGTCTTCCTTTTCCTTCACTCCGTCCACTATCTTCGCTTGTTCTTCATCTCCAGGTTCTCTCTCTTCCCTAATCCTCCTTCTCATCTTCCGGTGGCAGCAATTATCAATTCTTAGCACACTTTAATTATTAATTTTGACAGATAATTCTAAATCTCCGAATCCAAAATCCGTGAAAATCCGACCTGATTGGAGAGAAAAATCTCGACCAATTCCTCCTGGTGGTACTTACCCTGCTAAAGATCACTGCAGGTTTCGCCTTTCTCTCTCCTCTTTTCTCATAATTCGTTTGAAATTGCTGTTTGGAGAGAAATCATCAATAGAGCTGTCAAATCGAGTGTTCGGGTTGAGTCCATCTGATTCATTGGTTAGTCAACTTGGACCGTGTTAGTTTTTGGCACCTCTACGATTTACTCGTATGTATATAATTAATAATACTACGCGAGTGGTTGGGTTGAGTCCATCTGATCCATTGGTTAGTCAACTTGGACCGTGTTAGTTTCTGGCACCTCTACGATTTACTGGTATATATGTAATTAATAATATTACAAGTATCAAATAAGTTTAATTTAATGAGAAATTGCGAATAGTTTTGAATTCTAGTTGTTTAATATGAAATTAATGATATTAGTGATTGAGGGTTTGACACTGAAGGTAAAATGTGGACTACTTTATTATTTTAATACTGAAGGATTTCATTGGTACTATTGTTTATCTGTTACAGTAAGTTAAATTACAAAAAAATAAGTTTAATAAGTGTCACTATAGTGATAAAAGTGAAATGCGGCCTATTATTTTGAAACTGAAGGATTAATTGCGAGTATTGTTCATATGTTACGGTGGATTTATCCCCAAATAACCTGTTGGAAAGATTGTAACGATATTCAATTTTTGAAAAACTGACGATAAAAGTGATTTAAGGGTTTGACCCTATTAGTTATATGTGGCTTATTATATTGAAACGGAATGAATTAATGTGACTGTTGTTTCTCTGTTATTATTTTCAGTTTTCAGGTCAAATTAACTTATTGGGAAAAGATTAACACATTTATTATTATATTTATTTATTTTTTATTTTTATAATAATTTTTATGGCGCAGTCGATGTGGACTTTGTGATACCTATTACATTGCTCATGTGAAGGAGGCATGTGCTTTCTTGGGAGATGGCATGTCTAGAATAGAAGTATGCTCCTTCTCTTCTTTATTTATTGTTAAACTTTGCAGTAGTTATTATTACCAAGTGGCTCCTTTTTGACAGGCTAAGATGTTACTTTGTTTACTGTTATAATAATTTGTGTATGTGCTGTAAATTGATGCTAGGAATTGAATTAAATAGGACTTGAATTTGCCTCTCAAGCCTTAATATTGCATATTTCTTTTGTTCTCGAACACGTTGAATGATTTATGTATAACCAATGTGTTGATGTTCCTCACATGGTTCAAAATTACTAACGCATCGTTTCAGTTTAGCTGTATTGTGAAGTATTTTCAATTAACAAAATTGGGGTGCTGTAAAACTCTCCATCTTTATCCCTACCTTATTAAAAGTTTAACCAAACACTTATGAATAGTTTTATGCCATCTATATCCCTTAAAATGTTTACTTACATGTATACCCCCATTTATACATGCAAATCACATGTGTCACGTTTTTCTTGTATTTTTTCCTTTTGTTTTTACCATTGTAGCCTTTTGGCTTGTTTTTTTTTTGGCCTTTTTTTCTCTACCTTTTAAAAAATTTGAGATAACTCTTATAAATTATGTTTAGACAATTATACCATTTAAAACTAAAGTTGTAACATAAAGCCAAATTTAAAAAGATTCCAGAATATGGCTAGCTATGATGCGTGCGTCGGCCACCTTAGTTTTAGCAAACGTTGCAACCCTATACCATCCGTACATCCGTATTTCACTCAAAAGTTACTTGCAATTTGGAGATATAGTGAAAGATTTCCCATGTCTCTTCAATAATTGATGTGTGCCTCTAATAGTCTACTCTAATAGTAACTACTATTATACAGTAGCATATAATTATTATAAAATCCTATAAAGACTTTGAAATTAAATTTGTACTGCGACAACCTTAACACCGCCTGTGATCAATACATCATTTTTGTTTTCATAATATTGTGACCGTTCCCAAAACAAAACCTTATATCAAAATCATGATTCCCCATATCTAAAATCAACTAACTATTGATTTATCATGGGTATATTCGCTGATATTATCTACTTTCACAAGTTTGTTACTTGTTGCCCTTAACTCCATGTCCTGACCCTTCGCAAAAGTATGCTTTTCGAAAATTATCCTAATTCATGAGCTTTTGAATATTCAGTAAAAATAATTTAGGCTCTGTAAAAAATAATTTATGTTGAGTAAAAATAAGTTTAATTCAGCAAAATTAAGCTCTTTTCATTAACACTAAGTTTTAATCATTAAAATTTAGTAAATATAAAGAACAAAAATAACAAAGAACCAATAAAAAAAAGTTTTAATGATTACAAATAATTTAGATTCAGTAAAATTAATTTAATTTTAGCCAAAATAGTTTTAGTTTAACCAAAATAAGGTTTAGAAAATAAGACTTTAGTCCTTTGACATGGTATCAAGAAACAACATGACAAAAAATATATGACTTCATCTTATCCACCTTCTATTTTTAAAGTGATATATTTAGTGTTGGGCATGACTAGAAGGCCTTGCATCCACACTTTAAGCCCAAAAAGCTCTCATGTGAGGGAGTGTGATGTGAGGGAGTGTGATGGAATATAAAACCAATCTTGGTACTTTAACCTCTAGCGTAGACTTGTGGTTGAAATATTAATTAAAAAATTAGCTTGTATTTAAGCTTAAATTAAGTCTTGCAAGTTGCATTTTGATTGTACTTTCACGTAGCCAAGCTTAAGTCCCTTAAGGGTAGTCTTGTTTCATTTTCACCCCTCCCTACTGCTTTAATCATGTCCCCTAGTGCTAACTAAGAGTCTTAGGTATCGAAATTTGGGCTATAGCTAGTTTAATCTGTTTAGATCATGGTTTATGATAGAAAAGGAATTTTATTAGCTAAATTTCCATAGTTTCCTCAATGTAATAAGGAAATAAGAGCTCCCAATGATTGACTAGTGGCATATATGCATTGACTGATGAAGGTGTTCTCTCCATCTTTAACTTTTGATCTAGCTTTTTACAAGTGACTTTTCTGAGAAAACTATAAGCTACTTTTTTCTTGCCATATAGAGCTGAATTAGAATCTGAATGTTAACAGCATGAAAATGTTTGAGCTGTTTATGATACTAGATTAATCAACCAGAGTTAAATCAGTAAAGTGGGCATATGGCAATTCTTGCTACATTTTGTTCCTTTTATCTTTGATGATTGGTCTGTTATCTTCATCCTTTCAGATTCTTGCTCTCATACCTGGAGCAGAACTACCTTAAAAGTTAGTATTAATTACTAAAGTGGACATTCTTTTACACTTTCTCAGGTCACTTCACAGTGACTGACATAGAATTCCATCATTTTTTTGCAAGTCTTAAGTGTCTTCACATGCTCTGCTATACAAATCCATTCTGATTAGCTAATTTGCTTTCTTTTATTTCCTAGACTTTGGAGCCCCTGGTCCATGGGAGAGGCAGGAAAGAGGATTCCCTTGATGAGACATATCTAGGAGTCTATGAGGATCTATTGTATGCTCGTAAAATAAAACCTGTCGAAGGTAACTATTATCCTCTGAATGATGCCATGGCTTTGCTAAACATTGAAGACTTTAATACTGATCAATGATGTATCTATCAATTTTCTGACCATCTTGTCTATTTCAATATGATTGAAGCTGGTTGTTCCTGTTTTCTGGTTCTTTACAAGAAAAGAAGAAATTGATATTTTAGCTCCCTTATACCTCACAAATTTTCCATTATGAAATTTTATTGATCTAAAATAAAGTCATTTAAATATGTATCAAATGATGTAAGTTGGTGATGAAGTTCATTTTGTGGTAGACTACTTCTTTGTTGTTTTGTTGAATTGGCAGATTGCCTTGAACAGCAACTTGTTGCTCAATTAAAATGTAGATATATTCTTTGGTAATTAAAGCCTGTCCTCAATGTATTTATTTATTTATTAATTTATTTTTTTGTGGTGGGGGTTGGGGGGGGGGGGGGTGAGGTGGGGTGGTTGTGGCTTTTTTGCAATACCGAGAGTATTCCTATTCTGATGGACTGGTGTTTGATTTTGCTATTAACAGGAGCACAGTGGACGGGTATAGTGACAACTATTGCTGTTGAAATGCTTAAAGCAGGCTTGGTTGAAGCAGTTATCTGCGTGCAGAGGTAAATGTGTAGCTTAATAGCAACTTGTGGTTTTATTTTGTTTTCATGATCACTAGTGCTCTAACTGTCCATGTTTTTCTTTGCAGTGATCCAGAGGATAGATTCAGTCCAAGGCCTGTATTAGCTAGGTATTTTCATTAAATGCTATGCTATCAATGATTTTCTTTGGAAATTTATTCTGCATTGCATATTAGGGATGGCCAAACGGGATATCCTATACAGTTCGTATTTTCAAATATCCAAATATTTTGGATCAAAATTTTGACCAGATATCAGATCAGAACTCAATTAAGTGTTCCCCTCCCCCCTAGTGTTCTTGTTACTTGCTAAATTTCTAGAGTTTAATGTTTGTCAACTTCAATGATTGCCAAAACAAAAGAAAAACTTGATTTATATGAAAAATACCAAGTGAAAGGAAATTAGTACAACAATTTAGCATATTATGGAGTATATAATAACGTCAAATAATTTAGCTGACTGTGTAATGTATGAGGTTGCCAGTGGGGCATGGTGCTTGCAATGCTAGGCTTTTGCTTTTTCTGTCTTATTTTAAAAATAATTTTCAAACCATATCCGAATGTTTTCAAATGCAATCTGAATCCAATCCAACAAATTCAGATATAAAAATTGGATCAGACATCCTAACTTTAAGATAAAATTTCTTTGCGCACCCTTGTTGCTTATATCAGCTGTTTACTTGTATTTTCAGCTTGTCGTTTATTTTTTTCCCCCCTGTTGAACAGGACACCAGATGAAGTAATTGCAGCGAAAGGTGTTAAGCCAACTTTGTCTCCAAATCTTGACACACTTGCCCTAGTTGAGGTGCCTGATAAGTTTTTAATAGCTTTAGCAAAGTATTTCTTTTTCCTCGATTTTCCCAAGTTCTTCAAGTAAAATATGTTAAGAAGATGTTTGCTTCTAAGCAAAACCTACATTGTGTTGAGAAATATATTGATGTGTACTACCTTTTGATATACCTTTTAGACTTAGCTAAATACAAAAGAGAAGGACTAAACAAGGCATAAGTATGGATGGAACTATGAATACAAGTTTGTTGTTTTCTAGTGTTGTAAATATTACTCATACCTTATCACATGATTAGTAATATAATGCTCCACTATAATTTAGTATGGAATCGTGCTTATATGTCTCATATTTGTGTAATGCACTAATGACAACTGGGAAAATCACTTTGAAATAGAGGGAGTAGTGTTCTAATGTTATTCTAATATAAGTAAGAAAATGGGAATCCTTGAACGTGCAGAATTTATCTAGTAATGTTTTGGATCTGACAGGCATCTGGTGTAAAGCGTCTTCTCTTCTGTGGTGTTGGCTGTCAAGTGCAAGGTGTGTTCTCCTCCAGAACTTAGCAAGCTTTATCTTCATATGATTTCTCATGACTTAGGACTGATATGCAGGATAACTTAACTGCAGCACTGAGATCGGTGGAGAAATATTTGAATTTGGAAAAACTGTATATTCTTGGCACCAATTGCGGTGAGTGATCTTATGTCAGGACTTTTTTGGGATGGGTTTATATTTAATTTTTATTATCATTTTTATTTTTGTGTTATATGGAGAGGGTTTGAATCAGTATGCTTAGGTTTTTACTCAACCCCTGTTAGAAAATCTGTGTTCTGTTGTCATCTTCATTTGAGCAGTAGCTTTATGGTTTAGGATATACTCTCTTCCTATGTTGCTCGTACTTGGGTACCCATGTCTGACACAAGTATGTATCCAAGTGTCCGACTTGGCTTAGGGTTGAAGTGTCCTATCCACATCTATGTATTGATTATCCAACAGACCAACACAGCTACTTGATATATAATGTTTAGTCTGTGTAACATAGCTGTCATGTCTTCACGAACTTATATTTCTTGTCAAAGTCAAACCATATTCAACCTGACCAAAGAGATTCAAACCTCTTTTTTCCATTTATTAAGTATCTTTAATTCCGAATAGATATTTTGAAAACACACATTGAGGTAGATCTAACAAGATCCCATTTGATAATTTTTTTGTCTTTCTATTAACTTGAATTTAGGGTCAAAGTTCAGTCAAAGTGGGAGATAATATTAGACAAGAGTAGAACAGAAAATTTCATATTAGTCCAAACCATACCTTAAAAAATCTAGTCCAAAACACTATTCCAGGTGAAAAGAACATAGTCTTAGATGTTTTAATTGTTTTATTATCTGAGATGCTGATCAATTCATTATTGGCCCCATAATTTCAGTACATGGTGCCATTACATGAAACTTTGAGCTACACATGCTTGTTGGCTTTTCATTAGATTAGATTGATGCCATTTTTGTTCATTCTAAATTGATCAGGAGCTTCCATATCTGTGAGCTTAGGTCACATTAAGTGTCCTTATCTGAAAATTGTGGGCAGATAGGTTATCTGTGTTTTTCACCCTCTCTTGTCAACAGTGGACAATGGAACACGAGAAGGACTGGACAAGTTTTTAAGAGCTGCAAGCAGCGACCCAGACACAGTGCTTCATTATGAATTCATGCAAGATTACAAGGTTCTAATATTTTCATTAATTTATTCGCCGAATTGTTGTGAATTTCCATGTTCATGTGCTGCTGCTGACCTTAAAATGTGCTCATTCACATTTCTTGACAAAGGTTCAGTGGCTCTCGTTTTCTTGCTTGGTATTCTAACTTTGTTTAGGTTTCTTGCTGAAGATAGACTGAGCAGAAATAAGTAGCTACTAGTATCCTCCATTAATACAATCTTTCATTGATTATGCTAGGTCCATTTGAAGCATTTGGATGGCCATATTGAAGAAGTAAGATGAAATTCTTGAACCATCAGCATCATGAGATATCATCTTGGTTTATGCACTACCTATATAGTCTAATCTTCTATATCAAACAGGTCCCATACTTCTGTCTACCAGCCAATGATTTGGTTGATGTCATTGCCCCATCCTGCTATAGGTAATGGCTAAGTGGCTAGCTACATGTCTTGTTGCTGTAATGACTAATTTTATCTTGTATTCTGCTATAAACTATGCAGTGTATGCTTCCAAAATTTCTTCCATCCAATCATTCTGATATGTGACTGTCTTCCTGCAGTTGTTTTGACTACACAAATGCATTGGCGGTGAGTATCTATTTGTCAGAAAGATGTTGAGCTATAGGTCTTAACATAATCATGTTACTTTTTTGTGTGTATGAGTTATACTTGTTTAGTAATTTTTTATAGTTACTTTTTTCTTTTTAACTGGGTATGGTTATGAATTATGATTAATCAGAATACTGTTTGTTTATTTTTGAAAGATACGTTCAAGTTTGTATCTTATATTGATATTTGAAATTTTCATGTGGTATTAGGATTTGGTAGTAGGATATATGGGAGTTCCAAAGTATTCTGGCACCAGCATGACACAACATCCACAGTATGTCACTGTAAGGTGAGTGAAATTTCCTCCTCAGTTGTGTCTCAGATATCGTAGGCTACATGCTTAGAATACCCGTTGACCCCCTTCCCCCCTTACCCTATAGAAAAAAGGGTTGGAACTATCTTACATTCAGTAAGGGTTCAAGTAAACCCTGTAAAAGTTGGTTAGTAAGGAAAACTAACACAGTAAACTTTATCAAATACAAAGAAACTAAGCATGCTTAGTGCAGTGGCAGTGGGTGTGTAGACTTTAGCAGTTGAATGCTTGTCCACAATGATTTCGAAAGGAAGGAAAACATCCTTCCTAGTTATTATAAATAAAGCTTAGCATTTTCTTGCGTATGCTTTTATTTCTATTTTAAGTGTGGTAAGGAATGTTAGTATTTTCCAATATATCCGTCCCACATTTTAAGGATCATATAATTTCTCCTATATACCTCACCATTCACCACACTCCCCACCCCCCTTTCTTAATTGTCTTTTCAGTTCATGCATGCTTACAAGGCATGTTTTCTTCTGTAACTGTGGTTTGTGATAAATAGTCTCTGATATAAAAGCAACAAAATTAGATCTTTTTTTCTTATAAATGTTGTCATTTATTACAGGAATGAACGTGGTAGAGAGATGTTGAGCCTCATTGAAAACCTCATAGAAATTACTCCCACTATGAGCAGTGTACGTTCCAAACTATCTTCAAGCTGTTTTAGAGCGTTTTTTGTTTTCGTAAATTTCTCAACAACTGGGTTTTTGTTCTAATTCTGGTGTTCAGGGAAATAGGCGTCCATTTGTAGTGGAGACTGTTAAAGCAGATGATGATGCTAAATTTGGTATGTATTATATGGTGTTGAGCTATGAGAGCCACAATCATTGTCTTTTACTTCACAAGCTAAGGGAAAGGAGTGTTAGTGTTATTCTATATAATTGCTGAAACGTAACGTAAAATTATTGGCCATTTTGCTGAAACAAAAATCTATTGCACTTTCAGAATTTTGATGAATCTAGAAAAAAAGAAAAGGATGAAAGACCTTTTTTTATTTTTTATTTATTTTATTTTATTATTATTATTTTTATATCCTTTGGAGAATAGTGGTGTTTCTGGGGATCCAATGGCTTAGAGGGAATATAGGCTTTTTGATTTATAAGTTCTTACAGCTTAATGCATATCCTTCTCCAGTAGCAGAATTTGAAGTTGATTGACTCTAGCTAATTTTCCTCCTTTTTTGCAGGGATGGGGCCTTCTCAGCCTGCTCCAAAATTTATTGGAAATCTGATTTCAGCTGTCCTTAACTTTGTAAGTATCCTTCATTACACCTTTAGGGTTACAGGTACTAGCAATGGCCCATTTTTCACTTATTTCTTTATCCAGATTGGGCCAAAAGGTTTGGAGTTTGCCCGTTACTCACTTGATTATCATACCATTCGGAACTACCTGCATGTAAATCGTGCCTGGGGGAAGGAGAGGTGAGTCCGTGAGTATTTAATATATTGTCCTAATCCTTAAAGGGATTATTGTACACATGGTACTAAAAATATGCATTGAAACCAGGGCCACTAAGCATGTACCTTCATACGCAAGGAAACTTGTTGAGATGTACAATAACACTGGTGAAATTGACAAGATGATTTCCAGATCAAGGAGTGGATAATATATTATTAAACAGAACAATTCTGCTTATCCAGAGGTTTAGCATGTGAGTTCATTAATCTAGGTCAGTTAATCCAATGTGTAGCATGAAACATTCTTCTGGAAAAGTATTTTTTTCCGTTTTGGCCTAGTTATGCAGCTGTACTACTTTTTTTTATTGGTTAGTTTTACTTGTACATAGAAAGGCTTATCTTCTAAAAGCACATTATGCTATCACAATTTCTTTTCCCAAATTCTGTCATGAATTCATGATTAGTGTCCATGTCCTGTTTGAACCTGTTTTTCTGTGTATTCTTTATTATGATCCATAATTTAAAGTCTTCTGAATCTGCAATTGAAAATACTCACTGTAAATGTTCTCCGCATATAAATTCTAATTTTTTGTACTGAATGCTAAGACACAAGTGTGGATGTAATTGACAGTTTTATGTAATCATATGCTGGCAGCGATTGTTTAGTTGTGTTAAGGCCTATGTGCCTGCCATTAATGTGTTATATTATTAATGGTGAACTTGTGAAAATAACTAAAGAAAGAAACCTTTCAGTATGAAGGAAATACCATCTAGGTGAAACACTTTAATTTCCCATTGTGGCATAATTATTCGAGCATGCAGATTGGAAACTGGCGTTTCAAAAGCTATTTACAAGGGATTTTTGATGTTATTTAAGATACTGTTGAAATTCTGCTTAATTTGCTGATAAATAACTATTTAATAGAAGTACTCTTACCAATACTCACCATCCTTCTTTTCACCAATAACAAGATTGTCCTTTGACTGTTAGAATGCTAGGTCTAGATCCGGGCATCCCCTGCTGACAAAAACATGGGAATAAGAGTTCGAGCCTTATATTCCTATTGATTAGTCTCATCTTAGCCAAATGAGCATTGTCTTATTGACAATACTTATTGACAATACTTATTCCATATCCAACCCCAAATTCTTCAAAATAGACCCTTTTTGCTAGTTCAGTTCTCTACGTGCCTGTCTCTATAATCAGAAGAGATTTCAAATTAGCTGGCTTCAAGTTTATCTCTAATATTTTTGAAGAATCGGAACTGAGTTCAGTTGGGGTGAGGTCGAGGAGATGGGGTGTAAAATATGGTTGGTCCACCTCTTAGATGAATGGTTGGGAATGCATCAAGGGGAAAAAATGGGAGGTTGAGATTTTGTTGTTTTGCTAGCTTAGGTATCAAAATCTGAATTAGGAAATGGAGGAAAAGAATTGAAGAATTTCTAATACACTGTTGAGAGGGAATGTTAATATCATGTGCCAATAAAAATACCCTGCTTCAGCATGAAATTTGATAGATTTTAGAGGATTGCTTTTTAAGGTATCAGAGTTTGTAGAACTGTATGTCTGTATGGCATTTTTAGTTGTTCTTAATCAGTGATATGTAGTTTGGATGTACAAATTGATATTTCAGACAAATACAATTTGTATTACAGTAATTCTTTCTCTATTTTGTTTTAATTGCAATGTTGGAGATTTCACGCTTGTCAATGCACATTTTATAACATAATTACCTTAAGTTATATCGTGTAAAAATTAGAATAAGTTGATGTTATGAAAGCATATTTTGGGACAACTCTAACAAGATCCTACATGACTATTATTTTAATGTATAAATCACAAAAGACTATCAAACGAGTGTGTAAAAAGTGTAAATCCAAATGTTGTGATTTAAAATAAAAAAACGTAGGAAGTATAAAAATTTGAAAACTACCTTAGTGTCAAAAATCTCAAAAACTATATAAATTGTTGTTATCGGCCTTGCTCCAACATCTTTTCAGCAGCAGAAGTTGAACCGAATGCCTATGTACCTTGGACCTTAACCAAAAAGACTAGGTAGAGACTTCATTATTGAGCAAAAATAGGTGGTACTGTTGCCAACTTCTGATGTAGAAGTTTGAAGTATTCAGCATTTGTATATGTCTGGTTTTGGTAGGATTTGGTCCTTATGCAATCCATTGAACTTATCATTGCTCAAATGTTGTCAATCTGTCTTGTGCATGCTATGACATTTGGATAGACTTGCTTAGCTAGTAGACTGTCTTATGTTGTATTGAAGACTTAGGTAAAAAAATATTTCTAGCCACTCTCTCCTCCAAAGTCCAGGCCTTCCTCAACAGGAGGCGATTTGTTTGTTGAATCAATCAATAAGCTTATTGATTATGTAATGTTATTAGCTTATCTAGCCAGCTTTCCTAGCCATATATTCTCGTTCACAACAATATCTTGAATGTAGAATCATATTATTTCGTAAGAATTATTAAACCTGGTCGAGAAAGAGTTGGTTAAGAAGAATTGATTGTCAAAGATTGCCTTTTGTCCTTTCCTGAGATATACATATAACCTGCAGCTGAAAGCACTAGATGACATTGAGAGATAGAAGGTTCAAAGTTTATAATTCAGCATTTATTTTTATGACAAAGTTTTTAATGTGTCGTGGTAAAAGGATTGTGAAGGGAGACATGGAGTGAACTCTTCTGCAGATTTGAGTCAAACAGCATGGGTCTCATGTGGGTTCTTTTATTTCTACACTGCCCTTTTTTAAAATTAATTTATTCATTTTTATTTTCTGTCTTCTGTTGTTTCTTCTTCTTCTTTGTTTACCATTTTTTGTAATCATTTAAAGTAAAGTCTGTACAATAAAGAAGAATAATTTTGATTGTATTATATTTGTTGGCTGACGGTTAAACTGATTATAGGAGTATTTATTGTATACTGTTATTGGCGTTTTCTGGGAATATGGGACAAAACATGGAATTTTCTGTTTTCAGTAGTGAGAAATTGTGGATGAGGAGTGACGTCGGTGAAAGGATCTTAGTGGCTGATGTATTTACACCATTCATTGGAGAGTTGAGAAGCTTCTGTTGGTCTGTTTGACTGATAAACTGTGAGCTTTAGGTTAGAAAACCAGAGTATGAAGTCGGTGCTTGTGTTATCTATATTCGGCTACTTGTTTTAGACATGAGTGAGTATTCAAGTGTTAGACTAGGCTATTTTATGATGAATTTTCATATTTTGGGTCTATATTGAATTGTCAATTATCCATTCCCATGACGTACTATCAAAGATCTGCTACAAATAATTGAGGTGAAATGAAGGATTTAACGCTGGACCATACTCAAATTTATTGGTGTTGGGCAACTTGATTGGTAAAAATCGTTTGGGGTTGCTATAATGTTTTTTTTTTTTGAAAATCTTTGTACATTTATCAATTTACCATGGAGCTTCCTAAGTAAAATATTCATATTTCTCTGGTGTTAACTGATCAAGGTAGTCCTCAGGAGTTATCGACGATAAATGGCTCTGTTTGCTGTTATTGTGGAGTCTATGAGAAATGCATTAATCTAAATATGCTATCGTAATTTAATTAGTCAGTTTCTAGAATAGTTTAAAAGTGCATCCGATAAGCGCTCCTACAACTGAAGTCATATATAACTTCTGGATTGAGAGAATTTGCTGTGAGCTTGACTGCGAGCATGCAAAGGGGATAGTTTTCATTCTTTAGTTGACAACTACTTTGGGATGGGGGTGGAATCCGAGTACATCAGTTTTAATCCAATAGGAATTCTTACAACTGAAATGATTTAACACCCAGAATGATATATATGGCCTTTAGAAATTTATACCCCATACCTTGAGTTTAAATTCTATCTGCATTTATTTACCTGTGTACTGACTTCCTCATAAACACGAAATTGATGATTTTTCTTGTTTCGGTCGACTATAGGGAGGTGAAAAACATTCTATTTTTAGAGACAGGTGGGGAATGGAATGCATAAAATGTAATAGCAGGTGGGAACTCTGAATCAGCTGCATCACTTTCTGACTGGGAAATTTTCTGCACTTGGGACTGTCCATAGATGAATGTCAAAAAATTTTGGTGGGCTCTGTAGCATGTGACATGCAACATCAGAGACATTACTACCCTAGTGTTTGCTTGGTTTCCACCTTAAGATCACTATCAAGCTTGAACTGACAGTCTTTCTCAGGCACAGAATAACCATGGGTCTTACTGAACGGAATGGGCCAGCCCCTCTTCTGTTCAGGTATTGCCCATCTTTAGTTGCATTCATGTCCAAGCTGTTCATATCTATCTTTGAGGCTTCTACCCACTGGTACACTGTAAACTTTTAGTGTTTTTATTCTTTTTCGTCTGGTTAAGAAGATAAGTTGCTCGATGATAGTAATGTCTAGTTTGGAGCTTAGTTAAGTGATATGCTGCCATTCAGGTCATTTTCAGGTCGGTTGGAGTCAAGATCTAGGCTGGTATGATAATCAGTTCATCACTAATCAGTGTTGGTAACATGAGTTTTCAATTTGAGTCATAATCGTTGTTACATGTTGTTGGAACAACAAGTGTGTAGTGTGTAGTGTGTGAATTTTGTGAAAAACTCAAAGTCCCACATTGGTGGGAAATGAGAGTTTTACTCTCTTTATAATATAGAGAGTGGGCTAAAGGGGTGTGGCCCTTGGGCTACCCACATTTTGTGGAGAGGGAGGACCTATATGGTAAACCATCTATCACACACACGCGCGCCGAACCGGGCCGGGTCGGGTCGGGTCGGGTCGGGTTTATTAAATAAACTTATTTTTTGGACAAGGCTAATTGCGTGATTAGTTCCTTGATTTTTGCTAAACGTTTTTGACTGATTGCATTTGACCGTTTTTATTCAAAACTGATTAATGGAGCGTTAATCATGCAAACGTTTTCACTGATTTTTTGCTAAACGTTTTGCCACGCATTAATCTTCTGTAACCGTTTTGAACGTTCAACTTATGACCGTTTTAATTGCGTGATTAGTGCCTAATTAAACAGCAGCAGTTACGTTGCAATTTTTCCTATAAAAGGCGTGTTGATTTCCTGTTTTTGATACACAAAAAATACGAACAGCAATCTTCTTCTCCTCTCTATTTTTCCTCACAAAAACAAAACCCTCGAGCAGTTTCTTTTCTTCTTGGGTGTTTAGTTGCCCGGTGGTTTTGTGCAGTTCCACCGGTATAATTACAATAGAGAAAGGCTGTTTTATCCTGGGGAACATCCGGTTTAGTACGAACTGCTTGCACCATTTCAGGGCAGTGCCGTGAATGTTCTAAAGAAAGCGACATAGTCCGCGACTCAGTCTATTTTTCGGTAACTTTGTTCTTACTGTTTTTGTTCCCGCAGTTCCGTTTATAACAATTTTAGAACATTCTTTTTCTGCCTGTAAGAACCATATGTCTACCGAAGATATTACTATGTCTGCTGACCTTAACAAGCCCTTCCGTTTTGAAGGAGCTCACTTTAAAAGATGGAAACAAAAAATGCAATTTTTCTTAACTGTCAAAAAAGTTAATTCTGCCTTAACAGCCCCTCGGCCATTTATTCCTGATAATGCTCCTGAAGATGAATTAGCTTACTTGAATAGTGAAATCGAAACCTGGAATGAAACTGACTTCGTGTGCAAAAACTATATACTTAATGGTCTGTCTGATAACCTCTATGACTATTATAATATGGAAAACACTGCTAAGGATTTGTGGGATGCCCTACAAAAAAAGTATGATACTGAAGAAGCAGGTGCCAAAAAGTATGCTGTCAGTAGGTACCTAAAATTCCAGATGACTGATGATAAGTCCGTGGAAGTGCAGTCTCACGACCTTCAGAAAATTGCCCATGAGATAATTTCCGAAGGTATGGCCCTTGATGAACAATTTCAAATTGCTGTTATTATTGACAAGTTGCCTCCTTCCTGGAAAGATTTCAAAAATAATCTCAGGCATAAGACTAAGGAATTCTCCTTAGAGAGTTTGATCACTCGGCTACGTATAGAAGAAGAATCCAGAAAACAGGATCTAAAGGAAGAGATTTTACAAATCTCTGCTAATAATGCTCCTAGGCGATCTGCTGCAGTACTTAAACCTGCTGGTAAGAATTTCAAACCTCAGAACCGGAAGAATAACTTCAATAAACCGAATGCTCAAAAGAACAATGGAAGACAACAGTCACAACCCCCTAAGAATGGTACTGGTCAATTTCTGTGCTATCGGTGTGGAAAACCAGGCCATATGGCACGAAAGTGCAGGAACATGCCTAACCCTGTGCCAGCGCAGGCTAGCATGATTGAAGAGCCTTTTGTGGCTATGATTACTGAGATCAACCTTACTGGTGGATCAGATGGGTGGTGGATAGACACTGGTGCCACACGCCATGTCTGTTATGATCGTCGAATGTTTAAAACATACACTGAAAAGACCGATGATAAGAAAGTACTGTTGGGTGATTCCCATTCCACTAACATTGCTGGTGTTGGAAATGTTGAGTTGAAGTTTACTTCTGGCAGGACTCTCATTCTGAAAGATGTGTTACACACTCCGGAAATGAGGAAGAATTTAGTTTCTGGTTTTTTGCTTAATAAGGCTGGTTTTATACAAACCATAGGTTCTGATTTGTTTACTTTAACTAAGAATGGAATATTTGTAGGAAAAGGATATGCTACTGATGGCATGTTCAAACTGAATGTTGAAGTTAATAAAATTTCTAATTCTGCTTATATGTTGTGTTCTACTATTAATGTTTGGCATACTAGACTTTGTCATGTGAACAAAAGACTCATAAAAAATATGAGCAATTTAGGCCTTATTCCAAATATCTCTCTCAATGACTTTGACAAATGTGATTCTTGTAGTCAGGCTAAGATTACAAAAACTCCTCATAAATCAGTGATTAGAAATTCAGAACCATTAGACTTAATTCATTCGGATATTTGTGAACTAAATGGGACGTTGACCAGAAATGGACAACGATACTTTATCACCTTTATTGATGATTGTTCTGATTATACTTGTATTTATTTGATGAAAAATAAGAGTGATGCTTTTGAAATGTTTAAGTTGTTTATAACAGAATTTGAGAATCAGTTTAACAAGAAAATAAAAAGATTACGAAGTGATCGTGGAACTGAGTATGGTACTGATGCTTTTGTAGAATTTTATAATTCACATGGTATCATACATGAAAGGACAGCTCCTTATTCCCCAGAAATGAATGGAAAGGCTGAAAGGAAAAATAGGACCCTTACAGAATTAGTAGTTGCTATTTCCTTATATTCTGGTGCTGCTGATCATTGGTGGGGTGAAATTCTACTAACTGTTTGTTATGTCTTAAATCGTATTCCAAAGACTAAGAGTAAGGTTTCTCCCTATGAAATACTTCGTAATAAACGACCTAACATTTCTTATTTCAGAACTTGGGGTTGTCTAGCATATGTTAGGATTCCTGATCCTAAAAGAGTCAAATTAGCTAGTAGAGCTTATGAATGCGTATTCATTGGATATGCTATTAACAGTAAGGCATATAGATTCTTTGATTTAAATGCTCGTGTAATTATTGAATCTAATGATGTTGATTTTTATGAGGACAGGTTTCCTTTTAAATCTAGAAATAGTGGGGGCACGTCCTCCTCTATTATTCCTAAAGACAGGTCTAACTCACAAGACTTGGATGCTGAACCCGAACTAAGAAAGAGCAAGCGGGCTAGAGTAGCAAAAGACTTCGGCCCAGACTTTGTAGTTCTGAATGTAGAGGAGGATCCTTCTACCCTCCAAGAAGCTCTAACCTCAGTGGATGCAGATTTATGGCAAGAAGCCGTGAACGACGAAATGGACTCACTTGAGTCTAATCGAACTTGGCATCTAACTGAGTTGCCACCAGGTTGCAAGTCAATTGGTTGCAAATGGGTCCTAAAAAGAAAGCTGAAAGTTGATGGGACCATTGATAAGTTCAAAGCCCGTTTAGTAGCTAAAGGCTACAGACAAAGGGAGAATGTTGATTTCTTTGATACCTATTCACCTGTAACTAGAGTAACATCTATTAGAGTATTAATATCTCTTGCTTCTGTTTTTAATCTTGTAGTACATCAAATGGATGTGAAGACTGCATTCTTGAACGGTGAATTGGAAGAAGAAATCTACATGGATCAACCGGAAGGATTCGTTGTTCAAGGAAAAGAGCATCTGGTATGTAAGCTAGATAAATCTCTTTATGGTCTCAAACAAGCACCTAAACAATGGCATGAAAAATTTGATAACTTAGTCATCTCACATGGTTTTAAGATAAATGGTAGTGACAAATGCATATATGTAAAATTTGAGAATGACATATGCACTATAATTTGTCTATATGTGGATGACTTGTTAATTTTTGGCTCGAACATTCATGCTGTGAATGATGTAAAGCTATTGTTGAATGCTGAGTTTGATATGAAAGACCTAGGAGAGGCTAATGTAATCCTTGGAATTAAGATTACTAGGACAGAAAATGGAGTTTCTTTGGATCAATCTCATTACATTGAGAAGATCCTAAAGAAATATAGTTACTTTGACTGTAAACCTGCTAGTACACCTTATGATTCCAGTGTTAAATTATTTAAGAACACTGGTGATGCCGTAAGGCAATCGGATTATGCGAGCATCATTGGCAGCCTTCGGTATGCCACTGATTGTACTAGACCCGACATTGCCTATGTCGTGGGATTGTTAGGCAGGTTTACTAGTTGTCCTGGTAATGAGCATTGGCATGCTATTGAAAGGGTCATGAGATACCTTAAGAGGACCATGAACCTAGGGTTGCATTATGAAAGGTTTCCAGCTGTACTAGAAGGCTATAGTGATGCTGACTGGAACACCTTATCAGATGACTCTAAGGCTACTAGTGGATATATTTTTTCTATAGCCGGTGGAGCTGTATCTTGGAAGTCTAAGAAACAGACTATTTTGGCTCAGTCCACCATGGAGTCAGAAATGATAGCACTAGCTACGGCTAGTGAAGAAGCAGGTTGGTTAAGAGGCCTGCTAGGTGAAATTCCCCTATGGGAAAAGCCATTACCGGCTGTCTTGATCCATTGCGATAGTACCGCGGCTATTGCAAAAGTTCAGAACCGTTATTACAACGGTAAGAGACGACAAATACGTCGTAAGCACAGCACTGTGAGAGAATATCTCTCTATCGGAGCTGTTAGAGTGGATCACGTACGCACTGAGAATAACTTGGCTGATCCTTTGACGAAAGGATTAGCTAGGGAGAAAGTCCATTTTTCTTCTAAGAAAATGGGACTATTGCCATTGAAATGAACCACACATAATGGTAACCCAACCTATGAACTGGAGATCCCAAGAAATAGGTTCAAAGGGTAATAACAAGTTATGGTGTGTTATGAGTTGAATATGTTCAAAAGACATAATTTCCTGAAGCGATCAAGGATGAGTTAATAGGAACTCTTAATGAAATCTATACTCCAATTTGGAGTGGAGTACCAAGCTACAGGAGTACTCTTGATAGATTCACCTATGTGAATGTGGAAGTTAGGCCGCTTCCTATGAAATGTGTGGCAGCATTTCTAGAGCATTCACTACACTGGGATAGACGTGCATGGCCGAAATAGCACGGGTCTAGAACAACACCAAGAGTAGGTTGTGTGGGGTACGTTGTCAGAGATAGGGTTCAAAACTTCGAGTCACCCTTGTTGAATCTGAATCGTACTCACTACGTCGAAGTTCAAGTTGAAAAACACTTCTGTTTATGCGCAACCTATATATGTATGGATTCTGCTCGAAAATGTTTTAAAAAAATTCAAGTGGGGGATTGTTGGAACAACAAGTGTGTAGTGTGTAGTGTGTGAATTTTGTGAAAAACTCAAAGTCCCACATTGGTGGGAAATGAGAGTTTTACTCTCTTTATAATATAGAGAGTGGGCTAAAGGGGTGTGGCCCTTGGGCTACCCACATTTTGTGGAGAGGGAGGACCTATATGGTAAACCATCTATCACACACACGCGCGCCGAACCGGGCCGGGTCGGGTCGGGTCGGGTCGGGTTTATTAAATAAACTTATTTTTTGGACAAGGCTAATTGCGTGATTAGTTCCTTGATTTTTGCTAAACGTTTTTGACTGATTGCATTTGACCGTTTTTATTCAAAACTGATTAATGGAGCGTTAATCATGCAAACGTTTTCACTGATTTTTTGCTAAACGTTTTGCCACGCATTAATCTTCTGTAACCGTTTTGAACGTTCAACTTATGACCGTTTTAATTGCGTGATTAGTGCCTAATTAAACAGCAGCAGTTACGTTGCAATTTTTCCTATAAAAGGCGTGTTGATTTCCTGTTTTTGATACACAAAAAATACGAACAGCAATCTTCTTCTCCTCTCTATTTTTCCTCACAAAAACAAAACCCTCGAGCAGTTTCTTTTCTTCTTGGGTGTTTAGTTGCCCGGTGGTTTTGTGCAGTTCCACCGGTATAATTACAATAGAGAAAGGCTGTTTTATCCTGGGGAACATCCGGTTTAGTACGAACTGCTTGCACCATTTCAGGGCAGTGCCGTGAATGTTCTAAAGAAAGCGACATAGTCCGCGACTCAGTCTATTTTTCGGTAACTTTGTTCTTACTGTTTTTGTTCCCGCAGTTCCGTTTATAACACATGTAATCTTGGTTACAATTTAGTTTAACTTTTATAATCGAGTTCGCCAGTTCGGTCAATCATGTCAAGTCAGTTCTATTAGTCTGAATGTCTGATACTATCAAATCTGGTCATCAAGAATCTGATAGAAATGAAGTTCTCCAATAAATATATTATGTATAAGAGGCAATTATAAATTTGATTATAATTTTTCATTGTTACACCAAGGTATTTCACACAGTAAAGAGAAAAATAAATAAAAAAAAAAAGTAAAAAGCCTCATCTTCCTCTATACAAAAAGGTGCCCCTAATATTTAGAGACTGGGTTCTTTTAAGGAAGAGGGCTGCTTTGTGAGCTTTGTGTTCCTAAATAAAATGTCTATGCAACCTGATTTGTGTAGTTTTATCAGAACTGAACAACTGCCTAAATCAGACAAAAATCCACAAAAAAGAAGTAAAAAAAGAATTTGAAGTTATCTGAACAATGTTTAGTTTCGCAAGTTTTAGTTGTATTTGCTGCTGTTATCTTAAAACTGCGAAATACACCGCCTATGACAAGCAGCAGGAGGCTTCTTTTGCTTGGTTTCTTCTTTCCAGATTTTTCCAATGTCTTCTGCTACTCTGATGGCATCTTCTGATGCACCGGATAATCCTCGTTTTGTGAACCCGGCTGCGTATAATCCGGCATTTCCTTTCCAGCCATTGGGGAATGGCGCTTTCGGGAATCCATTTTTGGTAAAGAAATCACTTTCCTAAAGAAGCAAGAATGAAAAAAGAAATCAGTTGACAATTCTTCAGAAAAATGCTGTAATAACTTCTGTAAAGTCAAACCAGACAAGACTCCAACATCCTACGGTTGGGGTGCTTAAGTTACATGGCTAAGGTCATTATTTAAATGTTTGACAAACCCACCATTAATTTTATTCCCTTGATTTTAAGATCCAAACTGGCAGTCATTTTTATATCATTTTAATTTTTTTCCTTGAAATTCAGATCTACTAGTTAAAAAATAAGAATTTATTTTTGTGAAAGACAAAATGTAAGTAAAAAGGAAGAAAAATATAGCAGCCTCTGTTTTTATCCTATGATAACTAACAGTTTAAAGAAAGAAAAAAAAATCCAAGAAAATCTCAGTTACCAGACATGAAAAAATCTTATAAAAAAATGACTTGAATGAATTTTGATCCTCACCTTCAGCCATAGGGGAACGTTGCTGCGGTACCCAGTAGCGAGGATAACGGAATCGACCTCACGAATCTCTCCATCGACAAAGGCGACTTTACCTCTGGCAAATCTCTTGATACCAGGAACAACCTTAATCTGTCCTGATCTGATTTTACCAAATGTACCAAGGTCCAACACTGGGGTCTTTCCTTCTGTATTCTTCAGCTCCATTGGACCAACTTCCGGCCTTTTTAGACCGTATTTGTCTGTGTTTCCGAGCAATAAACTTGCTAGAAACAGCAGTATCTTATCAACTGTACGCAGTGAGAACCACCTCAATAGTGTCATTGCCAACTCGAATGTCGATTTCCCCAGTACGTCTTTAGGCAGTACATGAACCTGTTGAAATTCAAATAAATTTTACTTGGTCAGTTTAAGCCTAACACATATTTTTCTTAAGAATTCAAAGTTTTTTTTCAGTTTATGTTCTTACCGAGCTACGAACACAAAGTAAGGGTTGAACATCATGGTTACAAAGATCAAGAGAAACTTCCATCCCAGAATTCCCACACCCTACAACCATAACTTTTTTGCCGCGGTATTGCTCACCAGATTTGTACTCACATGCATGGATAATATCACCACCAAATTCATGGAACCCAAAAAACTTGGGCACCACCTTTTCAGCATTTTCGCCGGTGGCAACCACAATCCACCGGCATATATACTCAACCTCGCGCTTGTTGGTGCAGTTATCAGCACCCAAAGCGGTCTTAATCCTCCAAAGACCACATGTTTCATCATACTCAGCAGACTGCACTGACTCATTGAACTGAGGTTGTATGTCGAATTTCTTAGCGTAAGACTCAAGGTAGTTTATGAACTGGTCTTTTGAAGGGTATTCAGGGTAGTCATCAGGGAAAGGGAAATTAGGAAGCTGACAGAATTGCTTAGGAAGGTGAAGCTTAAGGCGGTTATAGGTACGTATTTGCCATAGCGAGGCAATGCAGTTGGCTCGCTCAAGCACGATAAAGGGGACACCTTGTTCCTTAAGCCCTGCAGCCACTGCTAACCCTGAAGGGCCAGCACCAACTACCACCGGTCCATTCACCCACACACATCGCTTAGCGAAGAATTCTTCGTGGTTGGCCGAGGTGGTTTTGGCTATGAAAGCGGCATTGCTTACCGGATTCATAATGGTAATATAATTAGTAGAGTTGAAGTATTAGTTAGGTTGTTTGTATATCAAAGGTGTTCAAAGGACTAAAGGAGATGTATTAGCAATAATAAGAGGAGAGAGAAATCACGAACGAGTTTTTAGAGAGAGAAAGAGAGAGAGAGATGGTTAATTGCTTGGTTGGAGAAATGGGTGTAGTGAGAATGGGGGAGGTGGTAAGAGGGGTTTAAATAAGGGGAAGATTGCCCTTAAGAGATGCATGAGACTAACATGTGAATTAACTTCTCATAGAAGAGCTCAAAGAATTTTATTAAACATTTAATAATTCAAAAAATATTCTTGTACTCATAATATTATACCATAATATTATACAATGTATATATAGAAATTCTTCTATTCAAGTTGTTTAGATGTATGATTGTCATATACAAATAAGTATTGTATCTGAATTTTATTTCATATATTTATATATAATTAACATTATATACTTGTTGTTGCATTATGATTTTATGGCACCTGCCATTAGAAGGTGCTTTTAATCATTCTTTGATTCATTTTAATCATTTGATTATCATTGCCACTGGCTCCACCAAATCCTGCATTTTCTCTTTTTAAAGAAATTTTAATAAAGTTTTCAACTTTTAAAATGTCTTCTCAAAGGTCTCGTTGTTACTTTTGTGAAGATTTTTGAAAGATGATTAGTAGAAATAGGCAAATAGCAACTCGACTAATTTGGGAAAATTTTATGCGTTGTAGTTAACAAGATTGTGTATTTACCTGGTTTATTGAGTTAAAATGAACTTTTAAGTTTGAAGCCTGAGCTTAATTGCAAGCCGAGCAACCACTAGCTTATATGTTCAACTCAACTTATGAAAATGAACTTTAAATTTGAGCTCGATAACAAGTGTTGCAAGCCGAAAAAATAACCATTAGCCTGTGTTGAACTCATCAACTAATTAACATCCTTAATTGTGATCTCCACAAAGCTGATATCTTACCTAGATGTTTTGAGTTTTTTTCATAAAAAACTTTTGAAATTAAGGTTGCATCATAAATCAAAGTGTCTTATGTTGAAGAACAAAATGTCTTATGTAAATTCTTCACACTAGTATGTAGATGTTAGATTTTAATTGAAACAAATTAGGTAAGATGAATGAACCTTCTAAACCCGACTCCTAACTAGACTATCTATACGACTATAATGATTGTGTTACTATAAGCAAAGAGATTTAGGTCGCATATCTCCTCATCTAAGATCCCTGTGGTCTACATATCAAATCTTATGAGAATCATTTGATAGATTTCTCTTATTCCTTCAATTGGGTCTCCATATAAAAAATACATAAGTAACACCGCTTTTGAAATTCTTATTAACATGAAGTAAGCTTATGTGGCACTCCTAATTAAAAGAAGATTACACAACAATTTCTCTTTATGCCAAGAATTAAATCATCCTTGATGAACTAAAACATAGTATATTATATTAGTAGACTTGTGCATCCAAGTTTAGAAACTACTAAATAATTTAATGTTGCTTTGCTTGGATATTACGTGAATAAGACTTTACATTATCTCCTGTAAATTGTTAATTTAGAGATTCTAGTTATGCTAATTAAGGTTTGTTGTTACATCCTAGTAGTGATAATGGTCGCATATAGAGGAATTAGTTTGCTAAGTCGAAGGCAAAGACTGAAATTTTAGTGGTTTTTAATTGAGATCTAAGATGGACAACCGTATTACAGATGAACATGTTAAGCTACAATTAATGTTCATGTCTCTTTTACATCCCTCTTTTTATCTTTATTTTATATATCTTTCTTTTGGAAGATCTATAACTTAGTATATAGTACTAGTATATGTATAGCTAGCTTTGTTTCTTCATCATCTTTGTTTGGGAAATCTACTCCGAGTTCGAATAACGTAGTTGATAAATTCTTTAATTCAACTTTTAAGCGAAATAAATGTAATATTTTAAAATACGACCATATATAATAATAGCAGAAAATATAAGTTTATCTACGAGATAAACATTTTTTGTTTATCACATAATATTTTTGTAAATAATTAACTTTTTCATTAAATATGGTCCCATAGTTATTGATTACTTGATAAAGTAGTTAATTTATTTAAATAAACTTGGGCTTCCTCCATATATATTGTTAGACTATTTGCGTGTAATAAATTTTTTTTGGTTATGATCTCATTCTCTGTTCTTTTTCCAAGAAATAAGATATAAAAAAAGAGAGAATTTGTAGAGAATGGTTTATTTTAATAAAAAGAGAAAATTTGTTGAGAATAGGTTTATTTTAATAAACTTGGGCTTCCTCCATATATACTTTTTTTGATAGAAAAGAAAATTTTATTTTGACAAGCGAGTATTATTCCATATAAAGTATACTCATATGATAAGGTTATGGAAGTTAAAAGAAATAATTTTCAATTTAATTCAATAAAGAGAAGTAGAAATAGAAATTCAACAAATATTATATATTGATTTTTACCAAGTCATTTTTTTTGTAAATAGAGTAAATTTATATATGTACTAGTTTGGTGTCTCATGCGATGCCCAGGTTGTTTATTGAATTCTAAGATAAACTTTTTATTTATGTACCAAAGTTTTAAAATATACCATTGATATAATACAAAGACAAACATTTAAGAAAAAATCGGATGTACAATAAAATATTGTAAATCTACTATAAAGTTACCTTAAAATGATCAAAAGTTACCCTATAATGAATGAAAGTTACTTAGTATATATAAGATACCCTGATATAAATAAAAGTTAATTATGCTTTAATGATAAAAGTTACCCAAAAAAGTCTAAAAGTTACCCTAAACTCAATATAAGTTACCTCGATGTATAGTAATTACTGTATATCAGATGCATCAAAATTTTTTGTGATACTAATGTAATACTCCCTCCGTTTTTAAATATTTGCTCCACTTTCAATTTTAGGCCGTTTTTAAATACTTGCTCCATTTCCTTACTCTCTCCGTTTTTAAATACTTGCTCCATTTCTCCATGTGCGGAGTTTCAGGAATAATAGGAGAAAGTAATAAAATATAGAGGTAGTGGGGTAGGGGGAAGAATAAAAAATTGTAAAAAGCAAAAGTAGTTGAGAGAATCGGAGGAGAGAGAATATAAAATTAATAAAATATGATTTATATTGGGTCCACTAGGTAAGAAAAATGAATTAAATATTGTGAAAGATTTCCAAATAAGGAAATGGAGCAAGTATTTAAAACCGGCCGAAAAAGGAAAGTGGAGCAAATATTTAAAAACGGAGGGAGTATTTGGAAAGCTTTTACGATATTTAATTCATTTCTTTCAACTAGTAGATCCAACATAAATCATATTTTATTGATTTCATATTCTCTCTTCTCTGATTCTCTCAACTATTGTTTTTTACAGTTTTTTTTATTCTTTAACCTACCCCACTACCTCCCTATTTTATTACTTTCTCCAATTTCTCCTAAAACTCTGTGCATGGAGAAAGGGAGCAAGTATTTAAAAATGGAGGGAGTATTACTGTACATTGGATGTGTACAAAAAATTTTGTAATACAAATTATTTAGGAATTAAAGGTTGTTACTCAAAAAATATGTATTTACATAGTATACTCCATAAAATGTACTCCCCCATAACGTTTATAGGTAAAACCAGTATTGATATTTTCAATAATATCTATACTTTTGGTCTTAGACATGCCAAATTTAACATCTTATGTAAATCAATACAATAGCTACAATAGTTCAGTTGGAAAATTTATATTCATATAATTTTTTCTAGGATATCCAGAAAATACTTGTTAGTACTTGAAATTTCATGCACTTAACATGTGTGATGGAAATTTCTCTATTAATCTCTTTCTCTCTCACTCGCGATCTCTTCGAAATTTATGTTATGTAATTCGTCTTACTAAATACTAACTACAATTAATTCATTCGTTATTCTTATTATTCACTCTCTACTATAAAATCTACCTTAACTAATTATATCCCTCAATATACGTGTTCAAACATAATTAAAAGAGAACAGAAGACAATTATGTCACAAAATTAAAAAAAAACCCTACCCTCCTCTCTCTCTTCTCTCTCCTAAACTCTAGCCTCCATTGTCAATTTTAAAGGGGTTTACATCGGATTTCCCCGGTGGAAAGCCCCAATCTTTATTTTCTTTTAAGCCTTTTGTTTCTTAGGTTACAAAAATGTGTCCCTCAAAAGGAAGGGTTTATCTCCTTTGAAAAACAAGGTTTTTTCGATCACCTTCGAAAGACAAGGTTTTTCGGACTTCTTCGAAAGACAAGGTTTTATTTGTGTTTAATTTGGTCTCCGGTTGTGCGAGACTATGATTGATTATGGCTTCGATTCGGATTACGGAATCAGCACAAGAATTTAATTTCTCAAAAAATTGCGAAGTGACAACGGATCCACTCAAAAAGTTGTATGAGACAACGAATCGAGAATGTGCCGAATTGTTATATTTATGTATTTGGATTCTTAGCCTTTCCCGATTAATTCTTGTTTGATTTTGTTAAATTCGTTTTCATTATCGTTAATTGTCAATTATAGATATCGTATACCTTTAAGTAATGAAATTTAGTATCCTCTAAAACTCCTTTGAAAAAAAAAAAAGAGAGAGAGAGAGAACATAAGACGTATATATAATGACTTAACGAGCTGAGAGCAAGACTAGTGTAAATGTTGCTAATTATGCGGAGTAACTCTCTAGAAATTACTTGAACTCTAAGAAAAGAAAAAAAGCTAAAGGGAATGTTACTAATATATGCTTATTACCGATGAATGCATGGTTTTTGTGCTAATAACAATTCATTTTGGTTTCGTTCCATGCTAGGCGGCTGCTCATCCCAATGGTTGCAAATTTTCATATAGCCGCTTTATTTGGCTGTTAAAGACTTTTCTACGAGTATCTCTTTTTTCATAATTTGGTATGGATATCTACGCCTACTAGGCTACTAGTCTATTACCATCTAAATGTCAGTGATTTGAACTTATAATCTTCTTACGGAGTATTATATTGACTTTAAAATCATGTTAAATGATTAATTTAATAAAATGATAATTCTATATGTAGCCTATAAACTTTAAATATTAACTTAAAGAATAAAATATATAATTAGTTTTTATACTATGTTAGTGAGATTCAAGATATGAATTCCATGTATACTAAAAAGATTGCTCTGTTTCTCTCAATCCAATTCATTATAAGTTATACCTAGTGGGTTGGTTGGTTTTTTTTTTTT
>NW_018743156.1:0-29306 GCF_001683475.1 Chenopodium quinoa
GAAAGTCAAACAAATTCAAACATAGCTTTTTGAATCAAATGATTGTCAAATGCATTCAACGATACTAATTGAATCATATGAAAGTCAAACAAATCTTTTTGAATCAAATGAAAGTCAAATGCATTCAACAGATCAAATTGAATCAATTAAAAGTCAACCACATTCAAACAAAGCTAATTAAATCCAATGGAAGGCAAACACATTCAAACAAAGCTATTTGAATCAAATGAAAGTCAAACACATTCAAACAATGCTATGAATCAAATGAAATTCAAATGCATTCAAAAAATAATTAAATCAAACGAAAGTCAAACACATTCAGACAAAGCTAATTGCATCAAATGAAAGTCAAAAAACATTCAAACAAAGCTAATTAAATCATATGAAAGTCAAATGCTTTCAAAAAAGCTAATTGAATCAAGTAAAAGTCCAAAGAATTCAAACAAAGCTTTTTGAATCAAATGATTGTCAAATGCATTCAACGAGGCTAATTGAATCATAGTGACAGTCAAATGAATTCAAACAAAGCAAATTGACTCAATTGAAAGTTAACCACATTCAAGCAAAGCTAATTGAATCAAATGAAAGTCAAACACATTTAAACAAAGCTATTTGAACCAAATGAAAGTCAAACACATTCAAGAAATGCTATTTGAATCAAATGAAAGTCAAACGCATTCAAAAAAGGTATTTAAATCAAGTGAAAGTCAAAATCATTCAAACAAAGCTATTTGAATCAAATTAAAGTCAAACACATTCAAACAAAGCTTTTTGAATTAAATGAAAGTCAAATGCATTAAACAAAGCTAATTGATTCAAATGAAAGTCAATCACATTCAAACAAAGCTAATTTAATCAAATGAAAATAAACACATTCAAACAAAGCTTTTTCAAATGAAATAAATGCATTCAAATAGCGATTGAATCAAGTGAAAGTCAACAAAGCTTTTGAATCAAATGATTGTCAAATCCGTTCAACGATGCTAATTAAATCATATGAAAGTCAAGCACATTCAAACAAATCTTTTTGAATCAACTGAAAGTCAAATGCAATTAAAAAAAAGTAATTAAATCAAGTGAAAGTCAATTACATTTAAACAAAGCTTTTTAAATCAAATGAAAATTAAATGCATTCAAAAAAGCTAATTGAATCAAGTGAAAGTCTAGGTAATTCAAACAAAGTTTTTTGAATCAAATGACTGTCAAATGCGTTCAACGATGCTAATTGAATCAAATGAAAGTCAAACACATTCAAACAAAGCTTTTTGAATCAAATGAAAGTCATATGCATTCAACAAAGCTAATTGAATCAAATGAAAGTCAATGGCATTCTAACAAACCTAATTAAATCAAACGAAAGTCAATGGCATTCTAACAAACCTAATTGAATCAAATGAAAGTCAACCACATTCAAACAAAGCTAATTGAATCAAATGAAAGTTAACCACATTCAAAACAAAGCTAATTTAAATCAAGTGAAATTCAAACACATTCAACAAAGCTTTTTGAATCCAAAGAAAGTCAAATGAGTTCAAAAAAGCTAATTGAATCAAGTGAAAGTCAAACAAATTCAAACATAGCTTTTTGAATCAAATGATTGTCAAATGCATTCAACGATACTAATTGAATCATATGAAAGTCAAACACATTCAAACAAATCTTTTTGAATCAAATGAAAGTCAAATGCATTCAACAGATCAAATTGAATCAATTAAAAGTCAACCACATTCAAACAAAGCTAATTAAATCCAATGGAAGGCAAACACATTCAAACAAAGCTATTTGAATCAAATGAAAGTCAAACACATTCAAACAATGCTATCTGAATCAAATGAAAGTCAAATGCATTAAAAAAAGATAATTAAATCAAACGAAAGTCAAACACATTCAGACAAAGCTAATTGCATCAAATGAAAGTCAAAAACATTCAAACAAAGCTAATTAAATCATATGAAAGTCAAATGCTTTCAAAAAAGCTAATTGAATCAAGTAAAAGTCCAAAGAATTCAAACAAAGCTTTTTGAATCAAATGATTGTCAAATGCATTCAACGAGGCTAATTGAATCATATGACAGTCAAACAAAACTTTTTGAATCAAATGAAAGTCAAATGCATTCAACAAAGCAAATTGACTCAATTGAAAGTTAACCACATTCAAGCAAAGCTAATTGAATCAAATGAAAGTCAAACACATTTAAACAAAGCTATTTGAACCAAATGAAAGTCAAACACATTCAAGAAATGCTATTTGAATCAAATGAAAGTCAAACGCATTCAAAAAGGTATTTAAATCAAGTGAAAGTCAAAATCATTCAAACAAAGCTATTTGAATCAAATTAAAGTCAAACACATTCAAACAAAGCTTTTTTGAATTAAATGAAAGTCAAATGCATTAAACAAAGCTAATTGATTCAAATGAAAGTCAATCACATTCAAACAAAGCTAATTTAATCAAATGAAAATCAAACACATTCAAACAAAGCTTTTTCAATCAAATGAAATTCAAATGCATTCAAAATAGCGATTTGAATCAAGTGAAAGTCAAACAAAGCTTTTTGAATCAAATGATTGTCAAATCCGTTCAACGATGCTAATTGAATCATATGAAAGTCAAGCACATTCAAACAAATCTTTTTGAATCAACTGAAAGTCAAATGCAATTAAAAAAAGTAATTAAATCAAGTGAAAGTCAATTACATTTAAACAAAGCTTTTTAAATCAAATGAAAGTTAAATGCATTCAAAAAAGCTAATTGAATCAAGTGAAAGTCTAGGTAATTCAAACAAAGTTTTTTGAATCAAATGACTGTCAAATGCGTTCAACGATGCTAATTGAATCAAATGAAAGTCAAACACATTCAAACAAAGCTTTTTGAATCAAATGAAAGTCATATGCATTCAACAAAGCTAATTGAATCAAATGAAAGTCAATGCATTCTAACAAACCTAATTGAATCAAACGAAAGTCAATGGCATTCTAACAAACCTAATTGAATCAAATGAAAGTCAACCACATTCAAACAAAGCTAATTGAATCAAATGAAAGTTAACCACATTCAAACAAAGCTAATTTAAATCAAGTGAAATTCAAACACATTCAAACAAAGCTTTTTGAATCCAAAGAAAGTCAAATGAGTTCAAAAAAGCTAATTGAATCAAGTGAAAGTCAAACAAATTCAAACATAGCTTTTTGAATCAAATGATTGTCAAATGCATTCAACGATACTAATTGAATCATATGAAAGTCAAACACATTCAAACAAATCTTTTTGAATCAAATGAAAGTCAAATGCATTCAACAGATCAAATTGAATCAATTAAAAGTCAACCACATTCAAACAAAGCTAATTAAATCCAATGGAAGGCAAACACATTCAAACAAAGCTATTTGAATCAAATGAAAGTCAAACACATTCAAACAATGCTATCTGAATCAAATGAAAGTCAAATGCATTCAAAAAAGATAATTAAATCAAACGAAAGTCAAACACATTCAGACAAAGCTAATTGCATCAAATGAAAGTCAAAAACATTCAAACAAAGCTAATTAAATCATATGAAAGTCAAATGCTTTCAAAAAAGCTAATTGAATCAAGTAAAAGTCCAAAGAATTCAAACAAAGCTTTTTGAATCAAATGATTGTCAAATGCATTCATATGACAGTCAAACAAAACTTTTTGAATCAAATGAAAGTCAAATGCATTCAACAAAGCAAATTGACTCAATTGAAAGTTAACCACATTCAAGCAAAGCTAATTGAATCAAATGAAAGTCAAACACATTTAAACAAAGCTATTTGAACCAAATGAAAGTCAAACACATTCAAGAAATGCTATTTGAATCAAATGAAAGTCAAACGCATTCAAAAAAGGTATTTAAATCAAGTGAAAGTCAAAATCATTCAAACAAAGCTATTTGAATCAAATTAAAGTCAAACACATTCAAACAAAGCTTTTTGAATTAAATGAAAGTCAAATGCATTAAACAAAGCTAATTGATTCAAATGAAAGTCAATCACATTCAAACAAAGCTAATTTAATCAAATGAAAATCAAACACATTCAAACAAAGCTTTTTCAATCAAATGAAATTCAAATGCATTCAAAATAGCGATTTGAATCAAGTGAAAGTCAAACAAGCTTTTTGAATCAAATGATTGTCAAATCCGTTCAACGATGCTAATTGAATCATATGAAAGTCAAGCACATTCAAACAAATCTTTTTGAATCAACTGAAAGTCAAATGCAATTAAAAAAAAGTAATTAAATCAAGTGAAAGTCAATTACATTTAAACAAAGCTTTTTAAATCAAATGAAAGTTAAATGCATTCAAAAAAGCTAATTGAATCAAGTGAAAGTCTAGGTAATTCAAACAAAGTTTTTTGAATCAAATGACTGTCAAATGCGTTCAACGATGCTAATTGAATCAAATGAAAGTCAAACACATTCAAACAAAGCTTTTTGAATCAAATGAAAGTCATATGCATTCAACAAAGCTAATTGAATCAAATGAAAGTCAATGGCATTCTAACAAACCTAATTGAATCAAACGAAAGTCAATGGCATTCTAACAAACCTAATTGAATCAAATGAAAGTCAACCACATTCAAACAAAGCTAATTGAATCAAATGAAAGTTAACCACATTCAAACAAAGCTAATTTAAATCAAGTGAAATTCAAACACATTCAAACAAAGCTTTTTGAATCCAAAGAAAGTCAAATGAGTTCAAAAAAGCTAATTGAATCAAGTGAAAGTCAAACAAATTCAAACATAGCTTTTTGAATCAAATGATTGTCAAATGCATTCAACGATACTAATTGAATCATATGAAAGTCAAACACATTCAAACAAATCTTTTTGAATCAAATGAAAGTCAAATGCATTCAACAGATCAAATTGAATCAATTAAAAGTCAACCACATTCAAACAAAGCTAATTAAATCCAATGGAAGGCAAACACATTCAAACAAAGCTATTTGAATCAAATGAAAGTCAAACACATTCAAACAATGCTATCTGAATCAAATGAAAGTCAAATGCATTCAAAAAAGATAATTAAATCAAACGAAAGTCAAACACATTCAGACAAAGCTAATTGCATCAAATGAAAGTCAAAAACATTCAAACAAAGCTAATTAAATCATATGAAAGTCAAATGCTTTCAAAAAAGCTAATTGAATCAAGTAAAAGTCCAAAGAATTCAAACAAAGCTTTTTGAATCAAATGATTGTCAAATGCATTCAACGAGGCTAATTGAATCATATGACAGTCAAACAAAACTTTTTGAATCAAATGAAAGTCAAAATGCATTCAACAAAGCAAATTGACTCAATTGAAAGTTAACCACATTCAAGCAAAGCTAATTGAATCAAATGAAAGTCAAACACATTTAAACAAAGCTATTTGAACCAAATGAAAGTCAAACACATTCAAGAAATGCTATTTGAATCAAATGAAAGTCAAACGCATTCAAAAAAGGTATTTAAATCAAGTGAAAGTCAAAAATCATTCAAACAAAGCTATTTGAATCAAATTAAGTCAAACACATTCAAACAAAGCTTTTTGAATTAAATGAAAGTCAAATGCATTAAACAAAAGCTAATTGATTCAAATGAAAGTCAATCACATTCAAACAAAGCTAATTTAATCAAATGAAAATCAAACACATTCAAACAAAGCTTTTTCAATCAAATGAAATTCAAATGCATTCAAAATAGCGATTTGAATCAAGTGAAAGTCAAACAAAGCTTTTTGAATCAAATGATTGTCAAATCCGTTCAACGATGCTAATTGAATCATATGAAAGTCAAGCACATTCAAACAAATCTTTTTGAATCAACTGAAAGTCAAATGCAATTAAAAAAAAGTAATTAAATCAAGTGAAAGTCAATTACATTTAAACAAAGCTTTTTAAATCAAATGAAAGTTAAATGCATTCAAAAAAGCTAATTGAATCAAGTGAAAGTCTAGGTAATTCAAACAAAGTTTTTTGAATCAAATGACTGTCAAATGCGTTCAACGATGCTAATTGAATCAAATGAAAGTCAAACACATTCAAACAAAGCTTTTTGAATCAAATGAAAGTCATATGCATTCAACAAAGCTAATTGAATCAAATGAAAGTCAATGGCATTCTAACAAACCTAATTGAATCAAACGAAAGTCAATGGCATTCTAACAAACCTAATTGAATCAAATGAAAGTCAACCACATTCAAACAAAGCTAATTGAATCAAATGAAAGTTAACCACATTCAAACAAAGCTAATTTAAATCAAGTGAAATTCAAACACATTCAAACAAAGCTTTTTGAATCCAAAGAAAGTCAAATGAGTTCAAAAAAGCTAATTGAATCAAGTGAAAGTCAAACAAATTCAAACATAGCTTTTTGAATCAAATGATTGTCAAATGCATTCAACGATACTAATTGAATCATATGAAAAGTCAAACACATTCAAACAAATCTTTTTGAATCAAATGAAAGTCAAATGCATTCAACAGATCAAATTGAATCAATTAAAAGTCAACCACATTCAAACAAAGCTAATTAAATCCAATGGAAGGCAAACACATTCAAACAAAGCTATTTGAATCAAATGAAAGTCAAACACATTCAAACAATGCTATCTGAATCAAATGAAAGTCAAATGCATTCAAAAAAGATAATTAAATCAAACGAAAGTCAAACACATTCAGACAAAGCTAATTGCATCAAATGAAAGTCAAAAACATTCAAACAAAGCTAATTAAATCATATGAAAGTCAAATGCTTTCAAAAAAGCTAATTGAATCAAGTAAAAGTCCAAAGAATTCAAACAAAGCTTTTTGAATCAAATGATTGTCAAATGCATTCAACGAGGCTAATTGAATCATATGACAGTCAAACAAAACTTTTTGAATCAAATGAAAGTCAAATGCATTCAACAAAGCAAATTGACTCAATTGAAAGTTAACCACATTCAAGCAAAGCTAATTGAATCAAATGAAAGTCAAACACATTTAAAACAAAGCTATTTGAACCAAATGAAAGTCAAACACATTCAAGAAATGCTATTTGAATCAAATGAAAGTCAAACGCATTCAAAAAAGGTATTTAAATCAAGTGAAAGTCAAAATCATTCAAACAAAGCTATTTGAATCAAATTAAAGTCAAACACATTCAAACAAAGCTTTTTGAATTAAATGAAAGTCAAATGCATTAAACAAAGCTAATTGATTCAAATGAAAGTCAATCACATTCAAACAAAGCTAATTTAATCAAATGAAAATCAAACACATTCAAACAAAGCTTTTTCAATCAAATGAAATTCAAATGCATTCAAAATAGCGATTTGAATCAAGTGAAAGTCAAACAAAGCTTTTTGAATCAAATGATTGTCAAATCCGTTCAACGATGCTAATTGAATCATATGAAAGTCAAGCAGATTCAAACAAATCTTTTTGAATCAACTGAAAGTCAAATGCAATTAAAAAAAAAGTAATTAAATCAAGTGAAAGTCAATTACATTTAAACAAAGCTTTTTAAATCAAATGAAAGTTAAATGCATTCAAAAAAGCTAATTGAATCAAGTGAAAGTCTAGGTAATTCAAACAAAGTTTTTTGAATCAAATGACTGTCAAATGCGTTCAACGATGCTAATTGAATCAAATGAAAGTCAAACACATTCAAACAAAGCTTTTTGAATCAAATGAAAGTCATATGCATTCAACAAAGCTAATTGAAATCAAATGAAAGTCAATGGCATTCTAACAAACCTAATTGAATCAAACGAAAGTCAATGGCATTCTAACAAACCTAATTGAATCAAATGAAAGTCAACCACATTCAAACAAAGCTAATTGAATCAAATGAAAGTTAACCACATTCAAACAAAGCTAATTTAAATCAAGTGAAATTCAAACACATTCAAACAAAGCTTTTTGAATCCAAAGAAAGTCAAATGAGTTCAAAAAAGCTAATTGAATCAAGTGAAAGTCAAAACAAATTCAAACATAGCTTTTTGAATCAAATGATTGTCAAATGCATTCAACGATACTAATTGAATCATATGAAAGTCAAACACATTCAAACAAATCTTTTTGAATCAAATGAAAGTCAAATGCATTCAACAGATCAAATTGAATCAATTAAAAGTCAACCACATTCAAACAAAGCTAATTAAATCCAATGGAAGGCAAACACATTCAAACAAAGCTATTTGAATCAAATGAAAGTCAAACACATTCAAACAATGCTATCTGAATCAAATGAAAGTCAAATGCATTCAAAAAAAGATAATTAAATCAAACGAAAGTCAAACACATTCAGACAAAGCTAATTGCATCAAATGAAAGTCAAAAACATTCAAACAAAGCTAATTAAATCATATGAAAGTCAAATGCTTTCAAAAAAGCTAATTGAATCAAGTAAAAGTCCAAAGAATTCAAACAAAGCTTTTTGAATCAAATGATTGTCAAATGCATTCAACGAGGCTAATTGAATCATATGACAGTCAAACAAAACTTTTTGAATCAAATGAAAGTCAAATGCATTCAACAAAGCAAATTGACTCAATTGAAAGTTAACCACATTCAAGCAAAGCTAATTGAATCAAATGAAAGTCAAACACATTTAAACAAAGCTATTTGAACCAAATGAAAGTCAAACACATTCAAGAAATGCTATTTGAATCAAATGAAAGTCAAACGCATTCAAAAAAGGTATTTAAATCAAGTGAAAGTCAAAATCATTCAAACAAAGCTATTTGAATCAAATTAAAGTCAAACACATTCAAACAAAGCTTTTTGAATTAAATGAAAGTCAAATGCATTAAACAAAGCTAATTGATTCAAATGAAAGTCAATCACATTCAAACAAAGCTAATTTAATCAAATGAAAATCAAACACATTCAAACAAAGCTTTTTCAATCAAATGAAATTCAAATGCATTCAAAATAGCGATTTGAATCAAGTGAAAGTCAAACAAAGCTTTTTGAATCAAATGATTGTCAAATCCGTTCAACGATGCTAATTGAATCATATGAAAGTCAAGCAGATTCAAACAAATCTTTTTGAATCAACTGAAAGTCAAATGCAATTAAAAAAAAGTAATTAAATCAAGTGAAAGTCAATTACATTTAAACAAAGCTTTTTAAATCAAATGAAAGTTAAATGCATTCAAAAAAGCTAATTGAATCAAGTGAAAGTCTAGGTAATTCAAACAAAGTTTTTTGAATCAAATGACTGTCAAATGCGTTCAACGATGCTAATTGAATCAAATGAAAGTCAAACACATTCAAACAAAGCTTTTTGAATCAAATGAAAGTCATATGCATTCAACAAAGCTAATTGAATCAAATGAAAGTCAATGGCATTCTAACAAACCTAATTGAATCAAACGAAAGTCAATGGCATTCTAACAAACCTAATTGAATCAAATGAAAGTCAACCACATTCAAACAAAGCTAATTGAATCAAATGAAAGTTAACCACATTCAAACAAAGCTAATTTAAATCAAGTGAAATTCAAACACATTTCAAACAAAGCTTTTTGAATCCAAAGAAAGTCAAATGAGTTCAAAAAAGCTAATTGAATCAAGTGAAAGTCAAACAAATTCAAACATAGCTTTTTGAATCAAATGATTGTCAAATGCATTCAACGATACTAATTGAATCATATGAAAGTCAAACACATTCAAACAAATCTTTTTGAATCAAATGAAAGTCAAATGCATTCAACAGATCAAATTGAATCAATTAAAAGTCAACCACATTCAAACAAAGCTAATTAAATCCAATGGAAGGCAAACACATTCAAACAAAGCTATTTGAATCAAATGAAAGTCAAACACATTCAAACAATGCTATCTGAATCAAATGAAAGTCAAATGCATTCAAAAAAGATAATTAAATCAAACGAAAGTCAAACACATTCAGACAAAGCTAATTGCATCAAATGAAAGTCAAAAACATTCAAACAAAGCTAATTAAATCATATGAAAGTCAAATGCTTTCAAAAAAGCTAATTGAATCAAGTAAAAGTCCAAAGAATTCAAACAAAGCTTTTTGAATCAAATGATTGTCAAATGCATTCAACGAGGCTAATTGAATCATATGACAGTCAAACAAAACTTTTTGAATCAAATGAAAGTCAAATGCATTCAACAAAGCAAATTGACTCAATTGAAAGTTAACCACATTCAAGCAAAGCTAATTGAATCAAATGAAAGTCAAACACATTTAAACAAAGCTATTTGAACCAAATGAAAGTCAAACACATTCAAGAAATGCTATTTGAATCAAATGAAAGTCAAACGCATTCAAAAAAGGTATTTAAATCAAGTGAAAGTCAAAATCATTCAAACAAAGCTATTTGAATCAAATTAAAGTCAAACACATTCAAACAAAGCTTTTTTGAATTAAATGAAAGTCAAATGCATTAAACAAAGCTAATTGATTCAAATGAAAGTCAATCACATTCAAACAAAGCTAATTTAATCAAATGAAAATCAAACACATTCAAACAAAGCTTTTTCAATCAAATGAAATTCAAATGCATTCAAAATAGCGATTTGAATCAAGTGAAAGTCAAACAAAGCTTTTTGAATCAAATGATTGTCAAATCCGTTCAACGATGCTAATTGAATCATATGAAAGTCAAGCAGATTCAAACAAATCTTTTTGAATCAACTGAAAGTCAAATGCAATTAAAAAAAAAGTAATTAAATCAAGTGAAAGTCAATTACATTTAAACAAAGCTTTTTAAATCAAATGAAAGTTAAATGCATTCAAAAAAGCTAATTGAATCAAGTGAAAGTCTAGGTAATTCAAACAAAGTTTTTTGAATCAAATGACTGTCAAATGCGTTCAACGATGCTAATTGAATCAAATGAAAGTCAAACACATTCAAACAAAGCTTTTTGAATCAAATGAAAGTCATATGCATTCAACAAAGCTAATTGAATCAAATGAAAGTCAATGGCATTCTAACAAACCTAATTGAATCAAACGAAAGTCAATGGCATTCTAACAAACCTAATTGAATCAAATGAAAGTCAACCACATTCAAACAAAGCTAATTGAATCAAATGAAAGTTAACCACATTCAAACAAAGCTAATTTAAATCAAGTGAAATTCAAACACATTCAAACAAAGCTTTTTGAATCCAAAGAAAGTCAAATGAGTTCAAAAAAGCTAATTGAATCAAGTGAAAGTCAAACAAATTCAAACATAGCTTTTTTGAATCAAATGATTGTCAAATGCATTCAACGATACTAATTGAATCATATGAAAAGTCAAACACATTCAAACAAATCTTTTTGAATCAAATGAAAGTCAAATGCATTCAACAGATCAAATTGAATCAATTAAAAGTCAACCACATTCAAACAAAGCTAATTAAATCCAATGGAAGGCAAACACATTCAAACAAAGCTATTTGAATCAAATGAAAGTCAAACACATTCAAACAATGCTATCTGAATCAAATGAAAGTCAAATGCATTCAAAAAAGATAATTAAATCAAACGAAAGTCAAACACATTCAGACAAAGCTAATTGCATCAAATGAAAGTCAAAAACATTCAAACAAAGCTAATTAAATCATATGAAAGTCAAATGCTTTCAAAAAAGCTAATTGAATCAAGTAAAAGTCCAAAGAATTCAAACAAAGCTTTTTGAATCAAATGATTGTCAAATGCATTCAACGAGGCTAATTGAATCATATGACAGTCAAACAAAACTTTTTGAATCAAATGAAAGTCAAATGCATTCAACAAAGCAAATTGACTCAATTGAAAGTTAACCACATTCAAGCAAAGCTAATTGAATCAAATGAAAGTCAAACACATTTAAACAAAGCTATTTGAACCAAATGAAAGTCAAACACATTCAAGAAATGCTATTTGAATCAAATGAAAGTCAAACGCATTCAAAAAAGGTATTTAAATCAAGTGAAAGTCAAAATCATTCAAACAAAGCTATTTGAATCAAATTAAAGTCAAACACATTCAAACAAAGCTTTTTGAATTAAATGAAAGTCAAATGCATTAAACAAAGCTAATTGATTCAAATGAAAGTCAATCACATTCAAACAAAGCTAATTTAATCAAATGAAAATCAAACACATTCAAACAAAGCTTTTTCAATCAAATGAAATTCAAATGCATTCAAAATAGCGATTTGAATCAAGTGAAAGTCAAACAAAGCTTTTTGAATCAAATGATTGTCAAATCCGTTCAACGATGCTAATTGAATCATATGAAAGTCAAGCAGATTCAAACAAATCTTTTTGAATCAACTGAAAGTCAAATGCAATTAAAAAAAAGTAATTAAATCAAGTGAAAGTCAATTACATTTAAACAAAGCTTTTTAAATCAAATGAAAGTTAAATGCATTCAAAAAAGCTAATTGAATCAAGTGAAAGTCTAGGTAATTCAAACAAAGTTTTTTGAATCAAATGACTGTCAAATGCGTTCAACGATGCTAATTGAATCAAATGAAAGTCAAACACATTCAAACAAAGCTTTTTGAATCAAATGAAAGTCATATGCATTCAACAAAGCTAATTGAATCAAATGAAAGTCAATGGCATTCTAACAAACCTAATTGAATCAAACGAAAGTCAATGGCATTCTAACAAACCTAATTGAATCAAATGAAAGTCAACCACATTCAAACAAAGCTAATTGAATCAAATGAAAGTTAACCACATTCAAACAAAGCTAATTTAAATCAAGTGAAATTCAAACACATTCAAACAAAGCTTTTTGAATCCAAAGAAAGTCAAATGAGTTCAAAAAAGCTAATTGAATCAAGTGAAAGTCAAACAAATTCAAACATAGCTTTTTGAATCAAATGATTGTCAAATGCATTCAACGATACTAATTGAATCATATGAAAGTCAAACACATTCAAACAAATCTTTTTGAATCAAATGAAAGTCAAATGCATTCAACAGATCAAATTGAATCAATTAAAAGTCAACCACATTCAAACAAAGCTAATTAAATCCAATGGAAGGCAAACACATTCAAACAAAGCTATTTGAATCAAATGAAAGTCAAACACATTCAAACAATGCTATCTGAATCAAATGAAAGTCAAATGCATTCAAAAAAGATAATTAAATCAAACGAAAGTCAAACACATTCAGACAAAGCTAATTGCATCAAATGAAAGTCAAAAACATTCAAACAAAGCTAATTAAATCATATGAAAGTCAAATGCTTTCAAAAAAGCTAATTGAATCAAGTAAAAGTCCAAAGAATTCAAACAAAGCTTTTTGAATCAAATGATTGTCAAATGCATTCAACGAGGCTAATTGAATCATATGACAGTCAAACAAAACTTTTTGAATCAAATGAAAGTCAAATGCATTCAACAAAGCAAATTGACTCAATTGAAAGTTAACCACATTCAAGCAAAGCTAATTGAATCAAATGAAAGTCAAACACATTTAAACAAAGCTATTTGAACCAAATGAAAGTCAAACACATTCAAGAAATGCTATTTGAATCAAATGAAAGTCAAACGCATTCAAAAAAGGTATTTAAATCAAGTGAAAGTCAAAATCATTCAAACAAAGCTATTTGAATCAAATTAAAGTCAAACACATTCAAACAAAGCTTTTTGAATTAAATGAAAGTCAAATGCATTAAACAAAGCTAATTGATTCAAATGAAAGTCAATCACATTCAAACAAAGCTAATTTAATCAAATGAAAATCAAACACATTCAAACAAAGCTTTTTCAATCAAATGAAATTCAAATGCATTCAAAATAGCGATTTGAATCAAGTGAAAGTCAAACAAAGCTTTTTGAATCAAAATGATTGTCAAATCCGTTCAACGATGCTAATTGAATCATATGAAAGTCAAGCAGATTCAAACAAATCTTTTTGAATCAACTGAAAGTCAAATGCAATTAAAAAAAAGTAATTAAATCAAGTGAAAGTCAATTACATTTAAACAAAGCTTTTTTAAATCAAATGAAAGTTAAATGCATTCAAAAAAGCTAATTGAATCAAGTGAAAGTCTAGGTAATTCAAACAAAGTTTTTTGAATCAAATGACTGTCAAATGCGTTCAACGATGCTAATTGAATCAAATGAAAGTCAAACACATTCAAACAAAGCTTTTTGAATCAAATGAAAGTCATATGCATTCAACAAAGCTAATTGAATCAAATGAAAGTCAATGGCATTCTAACAAACCTAATTGAATCAAACGAAAGTCAATGGCATTCTAACAAACCTAATTGAATCAAATGAAAGTCAACCACATTCAAACAAAGCTAATTGAATCAAATGAAAGTTAACCACATTCAAACAAAGCTAATTTTAAATCAAGTGAAATTCAAACACATTCAAACAAAGCTTTTTGAATCCAAAGAAAGTCAAATGAGTTCAAAAAAGCTAATTGAATCAAGTGAAAGTCAAACAAATTCAAACATAGCTTTTTGAATCAAATGATTGTCAAATGCATTCAACGATACTAATTGAATCATATGAAAGTCAAACACATTCAAACAAATCTTTTTGAATCAAATGAAAGTCAAATGCATTCAACAGATCAAATTGAATCAATTAAAAGTCAACCACATTCAAACAAAGCTAATTAAATCCAATGGAAGGCAAACACATTCAAACAAAGCTATTTGAATCAAATGAAAGTCAAACACATTCAAACAATGCTATCTGAATCAAATGAAAGTCAAATGCATTAAAAAAAGATAATTAAATCAAACGAAAGTCAAACACATTCAGAAAAAGCTAATTGCATCAAAATGAAAGTCAAAAACATTCAAACAAAGCTAATTAAATCATATGAAAGTCAAATGCTTTCAAAAAAGCTAATTGAATCAAGTAAAAGTCCAAAGAATTCAAACAAAGCTTTTTGAATCAAATGATTGTCAAATGCATTCAACGAGGCTAATTGAATCATATGACAGTCAAACAAAACTTTTTGAATCAAAATGAAAGTCAAATGCATTCAACAAAGCAAATTGACTCAATTGAAAGTTAACCACATTCAAGCAAAGCTAATTGAATCAAATGAAAGTCAAACACATTTAAACAAAGCTATTTGAACCAAATGAAAGTCAAACACATTCAAGAAATGCTATTTGAATCAAATGAAAGTCAAACGCATTCAAAAAAGGTATTTAAATCAAGTGAAAGTCAAAATCATTCAAACAAAGCTATTTGAATCAAATTAAAGTCAAACACATTCAAACAAAGCTTTTTGAATTAAATGAAAGTCAAATGCATTAAACAAAGCTAATTGATTCAAATGAAAGTCAATCACATTCAAACAAAGCTAATTTAATCAAAATGAAAATCAAACACATTCAAACAAAGCTTTTTCAATCAAATGAAATTCAAATGCATTCAAAATAGCGATTTGAATCAAGTGAAAGTCAAACAAAGCTTTTTGAATCAAATGATTGTCAAATCCGTTCAACGATGCTAATTGAATCATATGAAAGTCAAGCACATTCAAACAAATCTTTTTGAATCAACTGAAAGTCAAATGCAATTAAAAAAAAGTAATTAAATCAAGTGAAAGTCAATTACATTTAAACAAAGCTTTTTAAATCAAATGAAAGTTAAATGCATTCAAAAAAGCTAAATTGAATCAAGTGAAAGTTAGGTAATTCAAACAAAGTTTTTGAATCAAATGACTGTCAAATGCGTTCAACGATGCTAATTGAATCAAATGAAAGTCAAACACATTCAAACAAAGCTTTTTGAATCAAATGAAAGTCATATGCATTCAACAAAGCTAATTGAATCAAATGAAAGTCAATGGCATTCTAACAAACCTAATTGAATCAAACGAAAGTCAATGGCATTCTAACAAACCTAATTGATACAAATGAAAGTCAACCACATTCAAACAAAGCTAATTGAATCAAATGAAAGTTAACCACATTCAAACAAAGCTAATTTAAATCAAGTGAAATTCAAACACATTCAAACAAAGCTTTTTGAATCCAAAGAAAGTCAAATGAGTTCAAAAAAGCTAATTGAATCAAGTGAAAGTCAAACAAATTCAAACATAGCTTTTTGAATCAAATGATTGTCAAATGCATTCAACGATACTAATTGAATCATATGAAAGTCAAACACATTCAAACAAATCTTTTTGAATCAAATGAAAGTCAAATGCATTCAACAGATCAAATTGAATCAATTAAAAGTCAACCACATTCAAACAAAGCTAATTAAATCCAATGGAAGGCAAACACATTCAAACAAAGCTATTTGAATCAAATGAAAGTCAAACACATTCAAACAATGCTATCTGAATCAAATGAAAGTCAAATGCATTCAAAAAAGATAATTAAATCAAACGAAAGTCAAACACATTCAGACAAAAGCTAATTGCATAAAATGAAAGTCAAAAACATTCAAACAAAGCTAATTAAATCATATGAAAGTCAAATGCTTTCAAAAAAGCTAATTGAATCAAGTAAAAGTCCAAAGAATTCAAACAAAGCTTTTTGAATCAAATGATTGTCAAATGCATTTCAACGAGGCTAATTGAATCATATGACAGTCAAACAAAACTTTTTTGAATCAAATGAAAGTCAAATGCATTCAACAAAGCAAATTGACTCAATTGAAAGTTAACCACATTCAAGCAAAGCTAATTGAATCAAATGAAAGTCAAACACATTTAAACAAAGCTATTTGAACCAAATGAAAGTCAAACACATTCAAGAAATGCTATTTGAATCAAATGAAAGTCAAACGCATTCAAAAAAGGTATTTAAATCAAGTGAAAGTCAAAATCATTTCAAACAAAGCTATTTGAATCAAATTAAAGTCAAACACATTCAAACAAAGCTTTTTGAATTAAAATGAAAGTCAAATGCATTAAACAAAGCTAATTGATTCCAAATGAAGTCAATCACATTCAAACAAAGCTAATTTAATCAAATGAAAATCAAAACACATTCAAACAAAGCTTTTTCAATCAAATGAAATTCAAATGCATTCAAAATAGCGATTTGAATCAAGTGAAAGTCAAACAAAGCTTTTTTGAATCAAATGATTGTCAAATCCGTTCAAACGATGCTAATTGAATCATATGAAAGTCAAGCACATTCAAACAAATCTTTTTGAATCAACTGAAAGTCAAATGCAATTAAAAAAAAAGTAATTAAATCAAGTGAAAGTCAATTACATTTAAACAAAGCTTTTTAAATCAAATGAAAGTTAAATGCATTCAAAAAAGCTAATTGAATCAAGTGAAAGTCTAGGTAATTCAAACAAAGTTTTTTGAATCAAATGACTGTCAAATGCGTTCAACGATGCTATTGAATCAAATGAAAGTCAAACACATTCAAACAAAGCTTTTTGAATCAAATGAAAGTCATATGCATTCAACAAAGCTAATTGAATCAAATGAAAGTCAAATGGCATTCTAACAAACCTAATTGAATCAAACGAAAGTCAATGGCATTCTAACAAACCTAATTAATCAAATGAAAGTCAACCACATTCAAACAAAGCTAATTGAATCAAATGAAAGTTAACCACATTCAAACAAAGCTAATTTAAATCAAGTGAAATTCAAACACATCAAACAAAGCTTTTTGAATCAAAGAAAGTCAAATGAGTTCAAAAAAGCTAATTGAATCAAGTGAAAGTCAAACAAATTCAAACATAGCTTTTTGAATCAAATGATTGTCAAATGCATTCAACGATACTAATTGAATCATATGAAAGTCAAACACATTCAAACAAAATCTTTTTGAATCAAATGAAATCAAATGCATTCAACAGATCAAATTGAATCAATTAAAAAGTCAACCACATTCAAACAAAGCTAATTAAATCCAATGGAAGGCAAACACATTCAAACAAAGCTATTTGAATCAAATGAAAGTCAAACACATTCAAACAATGCTATCTGAATCAAATGAAAGTCAAATGCATTCAAAAAGATAATTAAATCAAACGAAAGTCAAACACATTCAGACAAAGCTAATTGCATCAAATGAAAGTCAAAAACATTCAAACAAAGCTAATTAAATCATATGAAAGTCAAATGCTTTCAAAAAAGCTAATTGAATCAAGTAAAAGTCCAAAGAATTCAAACAAAGCTTTTTGAATCAAATGATTGTCAAATGCATTCAACGAGGCTAATTGAATCAATATGACAGTCAAACAAAACTTTTTGAATCAAATGAAAGTCAAATGCATTCAACAAAGCAAATTGACTCAATTGAAAGTTAACCACATTCAAGCAAAGCTAATTGAATCAAATGAAAGTCAAACACATTTAAACAAAGCTATTTGAACCAAATGAAAGTCAAACACATTCAAGAAATGCTATTTGAATCAATGAAAGTCAAACGCATTCAAAAAAGGTATTTAAATCAAGTGAAAGTCAAAAATCATTCAAACAAAGCTATTTGAATCAAATTAAAGTCAAACACATTCAAACAAAGCTTTTTGAATTAAATGAAAGTCAAATGCATTAAACAAAGCTAATTGATTCAAATGAAAGTCAATCACATTCAAACAAAGCTAATTTAATCAAATGAAAATCAAACACATTCAAACAAAGCTTTTTCAATCAAATGAAATTCAAATGCATTCAAAATAGCGATTTGAATCAAGTGAAAGTCAAACAAAGCTTTTTGAATCAAAATGATTGTCAAATCCGTTCAACGATGCTAATTGAATCATATGAAAGTCAAGCAGATTCAAAACAAATCTTTTTGAATCAACTGAAAGTCAAATGCAATTAAAAAAAAGTAATTAAATCAAGTGAAAGTCAATTACATTTAAACAAAGCTTTTTAAATCAAATGAAAGTTAAATGCATTCAAAAAAGCTAATTGAATCAAGTGAAAGTCTAGGTAATTCAAACAAAGTTTTTTGAATCAAATGACTGTCAAATGCGATTCAACGATGCTAATTGAATCAAATGAAAGTCAAACACATTCAAACAAAGCTTTTTGAATCAAATGAAAGTCATATGCATTCAACAAAGCTAATTGAATCAAATGAAAGTCAATGGCATTCTAACAAACCTAATTGAATCAAACGAAAGTCAATGGCATTCTAACAAACCTAATTGAATCAAATGAAAGTCAACCACATTCAAACAAAGCTAATTGAATCAAATGAAAGTTAACCACATTCAAACAAAGCTAATTTAAATCAAGTGAAATTCAAACACATTCAAACAAAGCTTTTTGAATCAAAGAAAGTCAAATGAGTTCAAAAAAAGCTAATTGAATCAAGTGAAAGTCAAACAAATTCAAACATAGCTTTTTGAATCAAATGATTGTCAAATGCATTCAACGATACTAATTGAATCATATGAAAGTCAAACACATTCAAACAAATCTTTTTGAATCAAATGAAAGTCAAATGCATTCAACAGATCAAATTGAATCAATTAAAAGTCAACCACATTCAAACAAAGCTAATTAAATCCAATGGAAGGCAAACACATTCAAACAAAGCTATTTGAATCAAATGAAAGTCAAACACATTCAAACAATGCTATCTGAATCAAATGAAAGTCAAATGCATTCAAAAAAGATAATTAAATCAAACGAAAGTCAAACACATTCAGACAAAGCTAATTGCATCAAATGAAAGTAAAAACATTCAAACAAAGCTAATTAAATCATATGAAAGTCAAATGATTTCAAAAAAGCTAATTGAATCAAGTAAAAGTCCAAAGAATTCAAACAAAGCTTTTTGAATCAAATGATTGTCAAATGCATTCAACGAGGCTAATTGAATCATATGACAGTCAAACAAAACTTTTTTTGAATCAAATGAAAGTCAAATGCATTCAACAAAGCAAATTGACTCAATTGAAAGTTAACCACATTCAAGCAAAGCTAATTGAATCAAATGAAAGTCAAACACATTTAAACAAAGCTATTTGAACCAAATGAAAGTCAAACACATTCAAGAAATGCTATTTGAATCAAATGAAAGTCAAACGCATTCAAAAAAGGTATTTAAATCAAGTGAAAGTCAAAACATTCAAACAAAGCTATTTGAATCAAATTAAAGTCAAACACATTCAAACAAAGCTTTTTGAATTAAATGAAAGTCAAATGCATTAAACAAAGCTAATTGATTCAAATGAAAGTCAATCACATTCAAACAAAGCTAATTTAATCAAATGAAATTCAAACACATTCAAACAAAGCTTTTTCAATCAAATGAAATTCAAATGCATTCAAAATAGCGATTTGAATCAAGTGAAAGTCAAACAAAGCTTTTTGAATCAAATGATTGTCAAATCCGTTCAACGATGCTAATTGAATCATATGAAAGTCAAGCACATTCAAACAAATCTTTTTGAATCAACTGAAAGTCAAATGCAATTAAAAAAAAGTAATTAAATCAAGTGAAAGTCAATTACATTTAAACAAAGCTTTTTAAATCAAATGAAAGTTAAATGCATTCAAAAAAGCTAATTGAATCAAGTGAAAGTCTAGGTAATTCAAACAAAGTTTTTTGAATCAAATGACTGTCAAATGTGTTCAACGATGCTAATTGAATCAAATGAAAGTCAAACACATTCAAACAAAGCTTTTTGAATCAAATGAAAGTCATATGCATTCAACAAAAAATTGAATCAAATGAAAGTCAATGGCATTCTAACAAACCTAATTGAATCAAACGAAAGTCAATGGCATTCAAACCTAATTGAATCAAATGAAAGTCAACCACATTCAAAAAAGCTAATTGAATCAAATGAAAGTTAACCACATTCAAACAAAGCTAATTTAAATCAAGTGAAATTCAAACACATTCAAACAAAGCTTTTTGAATCCAAAGAAAGTCAAATGAGTTCAAAAAAGCTAATTGAATCAAGTGAAAGTCAAACAAATTCAAACATAGCTTTTTGAATCAAATGATTGTCAAATGCATTCAACGATACTAATTGAATCATATGAAAGTCAAACACATTCAAACAAATCTTTTTGAATCAAATGAAAGTCAAATGCATTCAACAGATCAAATTGAATCAATTAAAAGTCAACCACATTCAAACAAAGCTAATTAAATCCAATGGAAGGCAAACACATTCAAACAAAGCTATTTGAATCAAATGAAAGTCAAACACATTCAAACAATGCTATCTGAATCAAATGAAAGTCAAATGCATTCAAAAAAGATAATTAAATCAAACGAAAGTCAAACACATTCAGACAAAGCTAATTGCATCAAATGAAAGTCAAAAACATTCAAACAAAGCTAATTAAATCATATGAAAGTCAAATGCTTTCAAAAAAGCTAATTGAATCAAGTAAAAGTCCAAAGAATTCAAACAAAGCTTTTTGAATCAAATGATTGTCAAATGCATTCAACGAGGCTAATTGAATCATATGACAGTCAAACAAAACTTTTTGAATCAAATGAAAGTCAAATGCATTCAAACAAAGCAAATTGACTCAATTGAAAGTTAACCACATTCAAGCAAAGCTAATTGAATCAAATGAAAGTCAAACACATTTAAACAAAGCTATTTGAACCAAATGAAAGTCAAACACATTCAAGAAATGCTATTTGAATCAAATGAAAGTCAAACGCATTCAAAAAAGGTATTTAAAATCAAGTGAAAGTCAAAAATCATTCAAACAAAGCTATTTGAAATCAAATTAAAGTCAAACACATTCAAACAAAGCTTTTTGAATTAAATGAAAGTCAAATGCATTAAACAAAGCTAATTGATTCAAATGAAAGTCAATCACATTCAAACAAAGCTAATTTAATCAAATGAAAATCAAACACATTCAAACAAAGCTTTTTCAATCAAATGAAATTCAAATGCATTCAAAATAGCGATTTGAATCAAGTGAAAGTCAAACAAAGCTTTTTGAATCAAATGATTGTCAAATCCGTTCAACGATGCTAATTGAATCATATGAAAGTCAAGCACATTCAAACAAATCTTTTTGAATCAACTGAAAGTCAAATGCAATTAAAAAAAAGTAATTAAATCAAGTGAAAGTCAATTACATTTAAACAAAGCTTTTTAAATCAAATGAAAGTTAAATGCATTCAAAAAAGCTAATTGAATCAAGTGAAAGTCTAGGTAATTCAAACAAAGTTTTTTTTGAATCAAATGACTGTCAAATGCGTTCAACGATGCTAATTGAATCAAATGAAAGTCAAACACATTCAAACAAAGCTTTTTGAATCAAATGAAAGTCATATGCATTCAACAAAGCTAATTGAATCAAATGAAAGTCAATGGCATTCTAACAAACCTAATTGAATCAAACGAAAGTCAATGGCATTCTAAAAAACCTAATTGAATCAAATGAAAGTCAACCACATTCAAACAAAGCTAATTGAATCAAATGAAAGTTAACCACATTCAAACAAAGCTAATTTAAATCAAGTGAAATTCAAACACATTCAAACAAAGCTTTTTGAATCAAAGAAAGTCAAATGAGTTCAAAAAAGCTAATTGAATCAAGTGAAAGTCAAACAAATTCAAACATAGCTTTTTGAATCAAATGATTGTCAAATGCATTCAACGATACTAATTGAATCATATGAAAGTCAAACACATTCAAACAAATCTTTTTGAATGAAAGTCAAATGCATTCAACAGATCAAATTGAATCAATTAAAAGTCAACACATTCAAACAAAGCTAATTAAATCCAATGGAAGGCAAACACATTCAAACAAAGCTATTTGAATCAAATGAAAGTCAAACACATTCAAACAATGCTATCTGAATCAAATGAAAGTCAAATGCATTCAAAAAAGATAATTAAATCAAACGAAAGTCAAACACATTCAGACAAAGCTAATTGCATCAAATGAAAGTCAAAAACATTCAAACAAAGCTAATTAAATCATATGAAAGTCAAATGCTTTCAAAAAAGCTAATTGAATCAAGTAAAAGTCCAAAGAATTCAAACAAAGCTTTTTGAATCAAATGATTGTCAAATGCATTCAACGAGGCTAATTGAATCATATGACAGTCAAACAAAACTTTTTGAATCAAATGAAAGTCAAATGCATTCAACAAAGCAAATTGACTCAATTGAAAGTTAACCCATTCAAGCAAAGCTAATTGAATCAAATGAAAGTCAAACACATTTAAACAAAGCTATTTGAACCAAATGAAAGTCAAACACATTCAAGAAATGCTATTTGAATCAAATGAAAGTCAAACGCATTCAAAAAAGGTATTTAAATCAAGTGAAAGTCAAAAAATTCAAACAAAGCTATTTGAATCAAATTAAAGTCAAACACATTCAAACAAAGCTTTTTGAATTAAATGAAAGTCAAATGCATTAAACAAAGCTAATTGATTCAAATGAAAGTCAATCACATTCAAACAAAGCTAATTTAAATCAAATGAAATTCAAACACATTCAAACAAAGCTTTTTGAATCAAAGAAAGTCAAATGATTCAAAAAAGCTAATTGAATCAAGTGAAAGTCAAAAATTCAAAGCTTTTTGAATCAAATGATTGTCAAATGCATTCAACGATACTAATTGAATCATATGAAAGTCAAACACATTCAAACAAATCTTTTTGAATGAAAGTCAAATGCATTCAACAGATCAAATTGAATCAATTAAAAGTCAACCACATTCAAACAAAGCTAATTAAATCAATGGAAGGCAAACACATTCAAACAAAGCTATTTGAATCAAATGAAAGTCAAACACATTCAAACAATGCTATCTGAATCAAATGAAAGTCAAATGCATTAAAAAAAGATAATTAAATCAAACGAAAGTCAAACACATTCAAACAAAGCTAATTGCATCAAATGAAAGTCAAAAACATTCAAACAAAGCTAATTAATCATATGAAAGTCAAATGCTTTCAAAAAAGCTAATTGAATCAAGTAAAAGTCCAAAGAATTCAAACAAAGCTTTTTGAATCAAATGATTGTCAAATGCATTCAACGAGGCTAATTGAATCAATGACAGTCAAACAAAACTTTTTGAATCAAATGAAAGTCAAATGCATTCAACAAAGCAAATTGACTCAATTGAAAGTTAACCACATTCAAGCAAAGCTAATTGAATCAAATGAAAGTCAAACACATTTAAACAAAGCTATTTGAACCAAATGAAAGTCAAACACATTCAAGAAATGCTATTTGAATCAAATGAAAGTCAAACGCATTCAAAAAAGGTATTTAAATCAAGTGAAAGTCAAAATCATTCAAACAAAGCTATTTGAATCAAATTAAAGTCAAACACATTCAAACAAAGCTTTTTGAATTAAATGAAAGTCAAATGCATTAAACAAAGCTAATTGATTCAAATGAAAGTCAATCACATTCAAACAAAGCTAATTTAATCAAATGAAAATCAAACACATTCAAACAAAGCTTTTTCAATCAAATGAAATTCAAATGCATTCAAAATAGCGATTTGAATCAAGTGAAAGTCAAACAAAGCTTTTTGAATCAAATGATTGTCAAATCCGTTCAACGATGCTAATTGAATCATATGAAAGTCAAGCACATTCAAACAAATCTTTTTGAATCAACTGAAAGTCAAATGCAATTAAAAAAAAGTAATTAAATCAAGTGAAAGTCAATTACATTTAAACAAAGCTTTTTAAATCAAATGAAAGTTAAATGCATTCAAAAAAGCTAATTGAATCAAGTGAAAGTCTAGGTAATTCAACAAAGTTTTTTGAATCAAATGACTGTCAAATGCGTTCAACGATGCTAATTGAATCAAATGAAAGTCAAACACATTCAAACAAAGCTTTTTGAATCAAATGAAAGTCATATGCATTCAACAAAGCTAATTGAATCAAATGAAAGTCAATGGCATTCTAACAAACCTAATTGAATCAAACGAAAGTCAATGGCATTTAACAAACCTAATTGAATCAAATGAAAGTCAACCACATTCAAACAAAGCTAATTGAATCAAATGAAAGTTAACCACATTCAAACAAAGCTAATTTAAATCAAGTGAAATTCAAACACATTCAAACAAAGCTTTTTGAATCAAAGAAAGTCAAATGAGTTCAAAAAAGCTAATTGAATCAAGTGAAAGTCAAACAATTCAAACATAGCTTTTTGAATCAAATGATTGTCAAATGCATTCAACGATACTAATTGAATCATATGAAAGTCAAACACATTCAAACAAATCTTTTTGAATCAAATGAAAGTCAAATGCATTCAACAGATCAAATTGAATCAATTAAAAGTCAACCACATTCAAACAAAGCTAATTAAATCCAATGGAAGGCAAACACATTCAAACAAAGCTATTTGAATCAAATGAAAGTCAAACACATTCAAACAATGCTATCTGAATCAAATGAAAGTCAAATGCATTCAAAAAAGATAATTAAATCAAAAAAAGTCAAACACATTCAGACAAAGCTAATTGCATCAAATGAAAGTCAAAAACATTCAAACAAAGCTAATTAAATCATATGAAAGTCAAATGCTTTCAAAAAAGCTAATTGAATCAAGTAAAAGTCCAAAGAATTCAAAAAAGCTTTTTGAATCAAATGATTGTCAAATGCATTCAACGAGGCTAATTGAATCATATGACAGTCAAACAAAACTTTTTGAATCAAATGAAAGTCAAATGCATTCAACAAAGCAAATTGACTCAATTGAAAGTTAACCACAAGCAAAGCTAATTGAATCAAATGAAAGTCAAACACATTTAAACAAAGCTATTTGAAACCAAATGAAAGTCAAACACATTCAAGAAATGCTATTTGAATCAAATGAAAGTCAAACGCATTCAAAAAAGGTATTTAAATCAAGTGAAAGTCAAAATCATTCAAACAAAGCTATTTGAATCAAATTAAAGTCAAACACATTCAAACAAAGCTTTTTGAATTAAATGAAAGTCAAATGCATTAAACAAAGCTAATTGATTCAAATGAAAGTCAATCACATTCAAACAAAGCTAATTTAATCAAATGAAAATCAAACACATTCAAACAAAGCTTTTTCAATCAAATGAAATTCAAATGCATTCAAAATAGCGATTTGAATCAAGTGAAAGTCAAACAAAGCTTTTTGAATCAAATGATTGTCAAATCCGTTCAACGATGCTAATTGAATCATATGAAAGTCAAGCACATTCAAACAAATCTTTTTGAATCAACTGAAAGTCAAATGCAATTAAAAAAAGTAATTAAATCAAGTGAAAGTCAATTACATTTAAACAAAGCTTTTTAAATCAAATGAAAGTTAAATGCATTCAAAAAAGCTAATTGAATCAAGTGAAAGTCTAGGTAATTCAAACAAAGCTTTTTGAATCAAATGACTGTCAAATGCGTTCAACGATGCTAATTGAATCAAATGAAAGTCAAACACATTCAAACAAAGCTTTTTGAATCAAATGAAAGTCATATGCATTCAACAAAGCTAATTGAATCAAATGAAAGTCAATGGCATTCTAACAAACCTAATTGAATCAAACGAAAGTCAATGGCATTCTAACAAACCTAATTGAATCAAATGAAAGTCAACCACATTCAAACAAAGCTAATTGAATCAAATGAAAGTTAACCACATTCAAACAAAGCTAATTTAAATCAAGTGAAATTCAAACACATTCAAACAAAGCTTTTTGAATCCAAAGAAAGTCAAATGAGTTCAAAAAAGCTAATTGAATCAAGTGAAAGTCAAACAAATTCAAACATAGCTTTTTGAATCAAATGATTGTCAAATGCATTCAACGATACTAATTGAATCATATGAAAGTCAAACACATTCAAACAAATCTTTTTGAATCAAATGAAAGTCAAATGCATTCAACAGATCAAATTGAATCAATTAAAAGTCAACCACATTCAAACAAAGCTAATTAAATCCAATGGAAGGCAAACACATTCAAACAAAGCTATTTGAATCAAATGAAAGTCAAACACATTCAAACAATGCTATCTGAATCAAATGAAAGTCAAATGCATTCAAAAAAAGAATTAAATCAAACGAAAGTCAAACACATTCAGACAAAGCTAATTGCATCAAATGAAAGTCAAAAACATTCAAACAAAGCTAATTAAATCATATGAAAGTCAAATGCTTTCAAAAAAGCTAATTGAATCAAGTAAAAGTCCAAAGAATTCAAACAAAGCTTTTTGAATCAAATGATTGTCAAATGCATTCAACGAGGCTAATTGAATCATATGACAGTCAAACAAAATTTTTTGAATCAAATGAAAGTCAATGCATTCAACAAAGCAAATTGACTCAATTGAAAGTTAACCACATTCAAGCAAAGCTAATTGAATCAAATGAAAGTCAAACACATTTAAACAAAGCTATTTGAACCAAATGAAAGTCAAACACATTCAAGAAATGCTATTTGAATCAAATGAAAGTCAAACGCATTCAAAAAAGGTATTTAAATCAAGTGAAAGTCAAAATCATTCAAACAAAGCTATTTGAATCAAATTAAAGTCAAACACATTCAAACAAAGCTTTTTGAATTAAATGAAAGTCAAATGCATTAAACAAAGCTAATTGATTCAAATGAAAGTCAATCACATTCAAACAAAGCTAATTTAATCAAATGAAAATCAAACACATTCAAACAAAGCTTTTTCAATCAAATGAAATTCAAATGCATTCAAAATAGCGATTTGAATCAAGTGAAAGTCAAACAAAGCTTTTTGAATCAAATGATTGTCAAATCCGTTCAACGATGCTAATTGAATCATATGAAAGTCAAGCACATTCAAACAAATCTTTTTGAATCAACTGAAAGTCAAATGCAATTAAAAAAAAGTAATTAAATCAAGTGAAAGTCAATTACATTTAAACAAAGCTTTTTAAATCAAATGAAAGTTAAATGCATTCAAAAAAGCTAATTGAATCAAGTGAAAGTCTAGGTAATTCAAACAAAGCTTTTTGAATCAAATGACTGTCAAATGCGTTCAACGATGCTAATTGAATCAAATGAAAGTCAAACACATTCAAACAAAGCTTTTTGAATCAAATGAAAGTCATATGCATTCAACAAAGCTAATTGAATCAAATGAAAGTCAATGGCATTCTAACAAACCTAATTGAATCAAACGAAAGTCAATGGCATTCTAACAAACCTAATTGAATCAAATGAAAGTCAACCACATTCAAACAAAGCTAATTGAATCAAATGAAAGTTAACCACATTCAAACAAAGCTAATTTAAATCAAGTGAAATTCAAACACATTCAAACAAAGCTTTTTGAATCCAAAGAAAGTCAAATGAGTTCAAAAAAGCTAATTGAATCAAGTGAAAGTCAAACAAATTCAAACATAGCTTTTTGAATCAAATGATTGTCAAATGCATTCAACGATACTAATTGAATCATATGAAAGTCAAACACATTCAAACAAATCTTTTTGAATCAAATGAAAGTCAAATGCATTCAACAGATCAAATTGAATCAATTAAAAGTCAACCACATTCAAACAAAGCTAATTAAATCCAATGGAAGGCAAACACATTCAAACAAAGCTATTTGAATCAAATGAAAGTCAAACACATTCAAACAATGCTATCTGAATCAAATGAAAGTCAAATGCATTCAAAAAAGATAATTAAATCAAACGAAAGTCAAACACATTCAGACAAAGCTAATTGCATCAAATGAAAGTCAAAAACATTCAAACAAAGCTAATTAAATCATATGAAAGTCAAATGCTTTCAAAAAAGCTAATTGAATCAAGTAAAAGTCCAAAGAATTCAAACAAAGCTTTTTGAATCAAATGATTGTCAAATGCATTCAACGAGGCTAATTGAATCATATGACAGTCAAACAAAACTTTTTGAATCAAATGAAAGTCAAATGCATTCAACAAAGCAAATTGACTCAATTGAAAGTTAACCACATTCAAGCAAAGCTAATTGAATCAAATGAAAGTCAAAACATTTAAACAAAGCTATTTGAACCAAATGAAAGTCAAACACATTCAAGAAATGCTATTTGAATCAAATGAAAGTCAAACGCATTCAAAAAAGGTATTTAAATCAAGTGAAAGTCAAAAACATTCAAACAAAGCTATTGAATCAAATTAAAGTCAAACACATTCAAACAAAGCTTTTTGAATTAAATGAAAGTCAAATGCATTAAACAAAGCTAATTGATTCAAATGAAAGTCAATCACATTCAAACAAAGCTAATTTAATCAAATGAAAAATCAAACACATTCAAACAAAGCTTTTTCAATCAAATGAAATTCAAATGCATTCAAAATAGCGATTTGAATCAAGTGAAAGTCAAACAAAGCTTTTTGAATCAAATGATTGTCAAATCCGTTCAACGATGCTAATTGAATCATATGAAAGTCAAGCACATTCAAACAAATCTTTTTGAATCAAC